>NC_088349.1:22377500-22582500 GCF_036884655.1 Musa acuminata AAA Group
AACACCTTGCCTTTGACGATACCCCTTAGCCACTAGCCTTGCTTTATAGGTCTCTACCTTTCCATCTACTCTGATCTTTTTCTTAAAGATCCACTTGCAACCGATGGATACAATACCTTCGGGTGCATCAATTAGGTTCCAAACCTTATTGGAGTACATAGAATCCATCTCAGAATTCATGGCTTCTTGCCACTTCCCGGAGTCTATACTCATAATAGCCTCCTCGTAGGTCTGAGAATCAATATCCTCAACATCCTCAACATCCTCTCCCTTAATATGTCCCACATATCCTTCAAGAGGATGGGATACTCTATCAGACCTGCATAAAGTTGAAACTTGTGTATTAGGTACCTGAACAGACTCGGGCTGTAGAGTGGTGCTTGAGCTTGGTTCTCCAACCTCGCTCAACTCTATCATTCTCCCACCGTCTCCGCCAAGAATGTGTTCCTTCTCAAGGAACACTACTCTCTTAGCTACAAAGACCTTTTGGTCCTCAAGATGATAGAAATAATACCCACAAGTTTCCTTGGGGTATCCTATAAATTTGCATCGCTCTGTCCTTGATTCTAACTTATCGGGGTTATGTCTTTTAACATGGGTAGGGCAGCCCCAAATCTTAACAACCTTAAGATCAGGCTTCTTCCCTTTCCATATCTCATATGGTGTAGACACTACCGACTTAGTTGGAACTCTGTTCAGAAGGTAAGCTGCGGTTTCTAGGGCATATCCCTAGAATAAAATAGGTAGATGAGCGAAACTCATCATGGACCGTACTATGTCAATAGCGTACGATTCCTCCTTCTAGAGACACCATTGAGCTGAGGTGTATAAGGAGGTGTCCATTGGGATAATATCCCATGGTCCTTGAGGAACTGAGTAAACTCTGTACTTAAGTACTCACCTCCTTGATCTGATCGAAGAGTTTTGATACTCTTTCCAGTCTGGTTCTCCACCTCATTCTTATACTCTCTGAATTTCTCAAAGGTCTCAGACTTGTACTTCATTAAGTACACATATCCATACCTTAAGAAATCATCAATAAATGTAATGAAGTAGGAGTAACCTCTAATGGCATGAGTTGACATGGATCCACATACATCACTATGTATGAGTTCCAACAACTCAGTGGCTCTCTCTCTAGTTCCATTAAATGGGGAGTTGGTCAGTTTTTCACGAAGGCAAGACTCGCAAGTTGCATATGACACATAGTCGAATGGATCTAGATATCCATCATTTAGCAACTTTTGAATCATTCCCTTATGGATATGACCTAGCCTACAATGCCATAGGTATGCACTGTTCATCTCATCTCGTTTCCTCTTAGACACTTACATTCATGATATGTGGAGCAGTGTCTTGCATAAACAAACCTTTATGCAATATTCCTCTCGTCAATCTCCCATTGGCTTTGCTAGAATTTACAATAAATTGTAGATGTGATAAGCAATGCTGGTATCCAATACCAATGCACTATCACAAAAATCTAACAATTGGAGATTGATCATGAATGTACCTGAAGCTTCTCCAAGCTTCTATTTCGCCCTTTCTGCAAGGTACTCTTTGCAGTTTCTCTTCCAGTGCCCATCTTTACCACAGTGGAAGCAATGGCCTTTGTCCTTTACTAGGTCTTTCTTAGCAACCTTTGCTTTACCTGGTCTGCCCTTGCCCTTTCCCTTCTTAAGGGACCTTTCTGCTTTCCTTTTCTTTCTGGTCTCACCAGTGTAGAGAACTGGCTTCTCTTTCTTAATAGTACTCTCTGCCTCCCTCAACATATTGAGGAGCTCTAGGAGAGTCACCTCAAGCTTGTTCATATTAAAATTCATTATGAACTATAAAAAGGAATCTGGTAGGGACTAAAGCACAATGTCCACACACAAGTTATCCTCTAGGACCATTCCTAGACCTGTGAGTTTCTCTATCCACTCAATCATCTTTAGGACATGGTTTTGAACCGGTGTCCCCTCAGTCATCCTAGCGCGGAAAAGGCTCTTGGATATCTCATATCGTGAGTCATTCCCTGTTCCTCAAACAATTTGCGGACATGTAGGAGAATGGATCTGGCATCCATCTTTTCATGTTGTCTCTATAACTCAGGAGTCATAGAGCCCAACATATAGCACTGAGCAAGAGTGGAGTCATCAATGTACTTCACGTAGCGAGCGATCTCATCCTCGTTTGCCCCTTCTTCGGGCGTAGGTATCACTGTATCAAGGATGTACACGATTTTCTCCGCTGTGAGAACAATTCTCAAGTTACGGAGCCAATCCGTATAATTTGGACCAGTGAGGCGGTTGACATCAAGTATGCCACGTAAGGGATTTGAAAGCGACATTTTCTGAAAATAAAGATGCAGCAAAAATGAATAACATGCAAATTTTGTAAGAAATAAACTATCAAGATATGGATTTCTATCTTAATATGCTCCCACTATTTTACTAACGAGTCACGCGACATCCTCAGCACGTGAAACGGAAGTCTCCGGCATACTTCTAGTGGGGATCAGGATCCAATCAGCGTCTTAGTGTAACCTCGAGGGACTCGACCAATCACACTAAGCCTAAAAGGTAGGCAACTCTTACCAATCACAACTCCTTGTGATTCCCGTCCTGTTCGGCCTCCGAATCACCATGGCCTCGAGGGACTTGACCAACTATGATGCTCGGTTAAGTCAACACCTTCATTACAAGATGAGTCTGATTTGATGATATACCCTCGAGAGACTCGACCAAGTATACCATTCCCTCAGGTCATCGGTGACATCTCTATGTCGTAAGCAAGATAGCGAATCGCGATATAGGTGAGTCTCGAGGGACTCGACCAACTCAACCTACACCGGGAATCGGTTCCTACTTATAACGATGGAAGGCCACGTGGGTCGATCTAATTGCCTCACGTTTACCGACTTAATATTATCGAGAGATGTTTCTAAGATTTGATCTCCTAATATGACATGTCACACATATACATATTTAATATATATCTACATCGCATGCAAATATATATACTTATCTAGTATGTGTATAAGCAATCACATCAGATGATCATGGACCACAACCTAATATGATTAGGCCCGAGCTAGTAGGCCTAATCACTCACATCAAGATCTATGTGTGCAACGGTGCATCTCCATGCCCTGTGATCGTCCATCTCGTCCTTGTCGGTTCCGTCGACATCTTAATGCATCTCCATGCATCACGATCGTCTGTCTCGTGGGTCCCGCTATCGCATCCATGCTCCCGCTGCGCCTCCTCATGTGATTACAACTTAATCATAGGCACACAAGCCCGACAATAAACGAGAAATATAATGGAGGCTCGCAGACCTCAATAATAATAATCACAAGTACACACATCACACGGTCCATGATCATCCGTCCACATATCATACATCACATGTATAAATAATCATCATCATGTAGGACTACTAGATAATAATAAAAATAATAATCAACTAAACTTTTTAATTAATTAATATTTTCTGAAATCAGGGACATGTAGGGAATAGCTGAATTCATAGGGGTATTTTCATAATTTGGACAAAAGACAGAAACTGGAATTTCTCAAATTTCGAGGGGCAAAACTATCTTTTGCCCAGAAAACCCTAATGCCCTACTACCCTTTGCTACTGCCGCCACCGCCGCCATGCTGGCGGCGGCCTATGCGGCGGGGCGATGGCGCTGCCCTCGCCTGCAGGCGGCACGCCCGCTGGCGGCGCTGCCGCTGTAGGTGGGCGCCCCCGCGGGCGGTTCTGCCGGCGGGGCAACGCCCGCAGGCGGTGCTGCCCCTGCAGGATGGCGCCCCTGGGGGCGCCGCCGCCTCCGCGGGTGGTTCTGCCCGTGGGGCAACGCCCGCAGGCGGTGCTATCCCGCCGGGCGGCCGTCCCTGTGGGGGGGTTTCGCCCGCGGGAGCACGGCGGCAGGCGCCGCTGCCCTGCGGCGCCTCACCCCGCGGGAGAAGCGGCCGCAGGCGCCTCTGCCCGCGGGCTGCCAGTCCCGCCGGACGCAAGCCTGCTGCAAGCAGGCCGCCGGCCGGCTGCTGCAGACGCAGCCCCTGTGCTGCCCGCCTTCGGCTGTGCTGCACGTACGCAGATCGAGGGCAGCAACTGTTGCTGCCCTTCCTTGTTTTTGCGTCAACGATTTTGACGTTAAAATTCTTCCTAAACACAACACACGCAGTTAAAAACCAATCATTCGCACGAGCAACCTGACTTTGATACCACTGTTAGGAAATAGGAAAGCTCTGAATCCCTCCTATTTATAGAGATCCCCTGTCAAACCCTAATGGGTCCTCCCCTAGTGGGTATTGGATCTGCATCCAATAAGACAAGGGCTCCGTCGGATATCTCATATCCGAACCTCTACTCATCGCAATGACTACCATATGTGTGTGACCCTCTAGGCCCAATATCGAGCTGGCTGTGAGTCATACCTGTCAGAACTCCTTCTAACTCAGTGAATTATTATCTCTGTAATAATTCACTTGACTCATCGACTACGGAAGTACTAGGCCACTACGCCGTAGTCCCCAGACGATACAGGGGAATCCAATCCATTGGACCTGTCTATCCTCAGTTACCGTGTACCTATAATCCCTCATCCATCTAATATCCCAGAGGCAGTATATCGAGCATGGTGTTGTCAGACCCATACGGTTTCTACTCGAGTCTCGCTCTAATCAGATTCTCCCGGAGAACTCTTACTCTCTCAACCCGAATGACCCTGGCTAGGGATTTGTCTGAGCAAGAACACATGGGATATTCCTCTCATGACGCCGAGAGTGGATGATCCTCTATCGACACTCAATAGCCCTCGTAAGGTCGACTACCACTCCCAATGACCAGCTGTACTAGATTTGGGACAACCAAACCTATAAGTCTGGTATCAAAGAGTGGAGCACTCATACAGGACATCCTTGGTGTCTCAAGTCTAAGGACCAGATGTTGAATCTCGTATTTTGATGATGAAACTACTTGATATATGTTTATGATTTAATCTGCGTTTTGAGTGACGCAGGATGCCTCGATCAGGATGAGACAATTAAAGCAGGAAAATCATGTTGTGCCGGAGGAACATGTCAGAAGATTGGACGTCGGGCCGGTGGATCGGTCGACGTATCGACAGAAGGCTTCGGGCCATGGACTCGGGCATCGGGCCAAGAAGAGCGGGTATTGTGCCAAGGATATCGGAGTTGCGGAGTCAACAAGCCGATTGGGCAATAGGCTGCAGGAAAGGACGATGCGCCGAAGAATCGAACGAAGCGTCGAGGGACCAATGACATGCCGGACAACTTGGTTAATTGCTTAGGATTAATTGTCTCGATCAAAGTTTTGCTTTAATTGTGCAGGATTAACTATGATAACGATGAAGACATAAAGCGAAACAAAGTGTCGGAGTCAAGCGCGAAGGATTTGTTGCAAGTTCGAGAGTTCGACGGAAGTCCGAAGGTTCATCGGGAATGCTACCGGAACTAGCCGAGAATGAGTTGGGAGCTTGCCGAAGGATTTTCGGAAGCTCGCCGGAAGGTTTGTTGGAAGTTCGCGGAGCTCGCCGAGAAAGATCGGAGCTTGCCGAAGAAGCTCGTTGGAACTCGCTAAGATCAAATCGTGAAGTCTAGGAGCTTGCCGGGAGTCCGCAGAATGGTTTCCGAGAGTTCATCGGAAGACCGCCGGAAGTTTGCCGAAAGCTCGCCAGAAGAAGTCTTGACTTGCGGACTTTGTAATAGCTTAGAAAATGTCTTTAAAATCATAGTTAGCACGTTAATTAGGGTTAGGATTAGGTGTTAATCCTATAACCCAAGTAGGGGCCAATTAGGCCCAAGTTCGGACTGGTTTGGACCAAGTTTGGAACCAAACCAAGTGAGCTGAAATAGTGAAAGAGGTGGCACCGCCAGGGTTGGAGGTGGCACCGCCCAGGAGAGGATCTCCCAGCGAAGCTGGGCGGTGCAACCGCCCCAGGCAGGAGGTGGCACCGCCTGAGCTCAGTCTTCGAGCAAGACTAGGCGGTGCAACCTCCCTGACAGAGAGGTGGCACCGCCTGAGCTCGGTCTTCGAGCTCTGGCAGAGAGGTGCAACCGCCTCAGTCAAGAGGTGGCAACGCCTAGGGCTCAGTCTCCGAGCTAGATTCAGGAGGTGCAACCGCCCCTGACAGAGAGGTGCAACCGCCTGGGCTCAGTCCTCGAGCTCTGCCAGGCGGTGCAACCTCTCCAGTCAGGAGGTGCAACCGCCTGATCCCGGAATTCCGGGATTTGATCGTTTTAAGCTCCAAATTTGAACTGGGTTGGGGCCTATAAATACCCCACCCATTCAGCACTGAAAGCACAGAACACACACTCGAAATCTTGCTATCTTTCTGTGTTTCTTAGAGCTCAAAATTCTAGTTCTCCTCTTTCTATTCTTCAAGTTTGAGTTGTAAAGAGAGGAGTGAAAACTTCTGTAAGGGTTGTCTCCTAAGCCCGTCAAAAGGAGTGAATCTATAAGAGGGTAGTTGGCCTTCGCCTATTGAAGGAAGGCTTCTAGTTGACGTCAGTGACCTCGTCGGTGGAGGAAGGCAAAAGTGGAGTAGGTCAAGACTGACCGAACCACTCTAAATCTCTGGTTTGCGTTTATTTTGAGCACTTTATCATTATTGCAAACCTCCTACATAGCTATTGCTCTCTGTGCCTTTACGAACAAGTTTCTAAGTATTGATCTTTCCGAATATGCATTCAGACGTAAATCAGTGTTTTCATACATTACAGTTTACGTTTACGTTTTGATTCTGCAAAACTGTCTTCTGCGCTTTTACGAACGAGGTTTCTAAGTTCAGATCCCTTTAAAACTGCGTTTAGACGTAAACTGCACAAACTGTGTTTAAACGTAAAACTATGTTTTAGACGTAAACTACTTTTAAATGTAAAACTACGTTTAGACGTAAAATTGCGTTTAGATGCAAACTGCGTTTAGACGTAAAACTACGTTTAGACGTAAAACTGCGTTTAGACGCAAACTGCGTTTAGACGTAAAAACTACGTTTAGACGTAAAACTGTGTTTAGACGTAAAACTGCGTTTAGACGCAAACTGCACTACGCTTAGACGCAATCTGATCTTAGACGCAAACTGCGCTTAGACGCAAACTGTGCTTAGACGCAATCTGCATTTAGACGCAAACTGCATTTAGACGCAAACTGCGTAAACTGCACTTAGACGCAAACTGTGTTTAGACATAAACTGCACTTAATCATAAGTATTCTTAGAATCGGCTTTTGCATCAAAATAGTTTTTATCAAACGAACGCAGCTTTTGTTTTTAATCGCTGAAAGAGATCCGCTGCACTAATTCACCCCCCCCCTCTTAGTGCTCTCGATCCTAACAATTGGTATCAGAGCGGGGTATTTTTCATTTCGGATTTACACCCGAGAGAATTGGCTCTTCATAGCTTTCAAGAGGGCTTTTCGGTCTTTCGTCCACCGTTCTTTAACGGATTGGACTACACTTATTGGAAAACTCGAATGAGAGTTTTCTTGATTTCTCTAAATCTGGATTTATGGAATATCATTAAAAACGGTTTTCAACTTCCCTCTAAACCGACGAACGAATGGTCGGATTTGGAGAAGAAGTATTTCTCTTTAAATGCAAAGGCTATGAATGCCTTATTTTGCGCTTTGGACAAAAATGAGTTCAATCGGATTTCTACGTGTGAAATAGCTTTTGACATTTGGCGAACACTTGAAATCACGCACGAGGGAACTAGTAGTGTCAAAGACTCGAAAGTTAACTTTTTATTGCATGATTTCGAGCTTTTTCGAATGCAACCAAGCGAGACTATAGGCGACATGTACACCCGTTTCACGGATGTCGTCAATAGTTTAAGAGCTCTTGGAAAATGTTTTTCGGACTTTGAACTCGTAAACAAGATTTTGCGTTCTCTTTCTAAGAAGTGGGATTCAAAAGTAACTGCAATACAAGAAGCTAAAAACCTAAACAACTTACCACCTGAAGAACTAATTGGTTCATTGATGACATATGAAATGGTGCACAATGCACATGATGAACATGTTGAACACAATCACCTTCCAAAGAACAGGAAGGATTTGGAACTCTGGACAAATGAATGCCACTTGAGCGATGACTCAAGTGATGAGGACAATGATGAACAAAACAACCTTCCAAAGAACAGGAAGGATTTGGGACATAGAACATTTGAAGACCACTCGAGCATAAGCTCAAGTGATGGTGAACTTAAACTACAAATAAAACAAAAATTAAAAAGCAAAAAGAATCGAACTACTTGCTTTAAACGCAAGAAGAAGAACAAAAATTGGGATGAATCGAGCTCCTCCGAAGAAGAAAAAGTCAACAAAAGCAAGGCGGCAAACTACGCCTTAACAGCCTACAATGATGAGGTAATCGAAATCCCCCTAATTTATTTTGAAATTACTTGATGCTTTCATGATGTATTTTTCTCTTTTAGTTTAGAATTAATTTTCTTAAAAAGTACATGTTAAAAAAAAAAAATTATTATGATCATACTAAGTAATTTCGAAAATGATAATATTGCATATTTTATGATAAACAAATAAAATGATCTTGATTGAAAATATGAAATCATGTGTATTACGTTGATTTCCATTGTTATTTCTCGATTTTGATTAAAGATCATGTTTGATTTGAAGAAATGCATAATGATGAAATTAAATATTTTGATTAACAATTTTATGCATGAGATTTTAAGCCGATGATAAGCATGTGTTATTCTCATGAGTATATTTGAAAAACTATGGCAAAAATGTGCTCGAATGCATGAACGTGTTAAGATTATTTTTCGGACATTCTTGATTCAATGTTCAAAACACTTAATTGCCATGATGATTTTACACTATAACATGTTGGAAATTATATGTTTTGGATACATAAATTTTTATGATCATGAGCATGTTTTATCTTCATAATTGAACTTGAAAATCTATAGCAAAATCTTATCCGAATGCATGAAAGTACTAATTTCATTTTCGGATTCACTTAACAATTGGTATCCTAACAATCAGATTTTGTCATACACTTATGAAAAATATTTTTTTAAAATGGATTTGATGAAATGATTCCTGCTTATAAATTCCATCTTGAAATATGAATGATAGTGTCTTTGCTTGCAAAGATTTGTTTCACATACATATCTCCTATGATTCATGTGCAGAAAAAGAATTTATAAATCATAATACAATGAGATTTCTTATGCAAAAATAAAGTGCTTTTGTGATTCTTTGCTAAAGAGAATAATTATTAAAATCATGATCTTGATCATTATAACATGAAGCTTTTTATAAATCAAGATCGTTCATTATGCTCCCTACATTTATCAAAAAGGAGTTCTTCAAATGAAATGCAACTTGTCTTTTGATTTTATGATATTTTGTGAATTTTGAAATTAATTTTAATGACTTGATTATGAGTTTCAAGTTGACAATTTGATTTGAATAAGTTATGTCTAAATCATAATCATGATCTTGCAAAATTGAAATCACAAATAATATCTTTTGGTATTCATGAATTGATACTCACAATATGAAAGTATTGGTATTCATGACTTGATTTTGATTGAAACATTACATGCTTAAATTAATCATTCTTCTATGTTTCAAAAATTCTTTAAATACCTTATGTGATGACTGAAAATTAATTTGCTTTATGATGAATTACGAATCATGACTTGATCTATGATATTGAAATATTTTAATCATGATTCTTGGTTATATAATTCTTTTGCCCTATTAAAAGGATTTGTTGAATGGATCATGTCATTCTTGAACTTTCTTGATATCATGACAAGATTTTGTAATATGGCCTGTATAATAATTAAAAATTTTTGGCCATTGATTTCTCCCTTCTTTTCGACAAAAACAAAGGGGAGAAAGCTTTTGCTAGTTAGAACATGCAAAGAAAAGCAAGTGCAATCTTGCACATGAAGCAAGTGTTGAATTGCCATGATTGAACCTAAGAATCTTGCTATGCTTTTGTGCTTATATGTTATGATGAAAATATAGCTTCATGTTATAAAAACTTGCATATATTTTAAAATAGCTAGAGCTACTTCTCCTTTTGTTGATGATAAAGGGGGAGGAATATATGAACTGATACTATAAGTGTCATATTTGAATTTTCATCATGTTAAGATATCAAGAACTTGCATCGTAATTCTACTTGATGATATCTTGCCATGTGATGAAATGCTACGATTTGTTGCTAAAATGATGCATGCAATACTTATGCTTTCTACGTAATGTATTGCATATGATATGAACCTTGATTAAAATTGCCTTGATTTGAATTCAAGGTTTATCTCAATTATGGAATTTTGAAATAAAAATGATTACTCACCTTTGTCATGATTTAGAAATTGACAGAAAGGATTTTCCCTTCTTTTTGACAATGACTAAGGAGGAGATAACTTGCATGCACAATTCAAGAAGAAAGCAAATTTTCACTTCTCAAAAGAGAAGAAATTGCTATCTTGAACATCTTAAGAAACAAAAAGAACAAAGGTGCTATCTTGCCTATCTCAAGAAGCAAAACATGCTAACTTGCGCATCTAGCAAAGTGGACAAAATTTTCATATTTCAAGAAGCAAGAGTTGCCTTCTTGAACATCTCTAATTTGCTAGCTTGCATGATGTAGAACTTGCTATCTTGAACATCTCTAATTTTCATACCAAGTGCTATCTTGTATGCTATAAAACTTGCATATCTAAAACTTGATAGCTTGAATATTCTAAGCATGATTCAACACTTGCTATATTTTCTAGCAAAATTACATGATGATAAAACTTGATATTATGTTTTTCATGCAATAAGTTGAACCAATATCACAAACATTTGATTGTGATACTTCTCCTTTTTGTTGATGACAAAGGGGGAGAAGTATGTTGATGAAAGTATGTTGATGACATGACATGTGATGCATAAGTTTATGCATATGTTCATGTTGACGTGTTGCAAATATTCATGATGAATATTGCAATGACTTGAATTCAGTTTGAATTCAAGGTTCTATCAATATGGCATATTGATAGGGGGAGTTTGTTTAAACTCCGGGAGTTAAGTTTAACTCCGTCATCAAGTGGTTGTCATCATCAAAAAGGGGGAGATTGTTGAATCTCGTATTTTGATGATGAAACTACTTGATATATGTTTATGATTTAATCTGCGTTTTGAGTGACGCAGGATGCCTCAATCAGGATGAGACAATTAAAGCAGGAAAATCATGTTGTGCCGGAGGAACATGTCAGAAGATTGGACGTCGGGCTGGTGGATCGGTCGACGTATCGACAGAAGGCTTCGGGCCGTGGACTCGGGCATCGGGCCAAGAAGAGCGGGTATTGTGCCAAGGATATCGGAGTTGTGGAGTCAACAGGCCGATTGGGCAATAGGCTGTAGGAAAGGGCGATGCGTCGAAGAATCGGACGAAGCGTCGAGGGACCAATGACATGCCGGACAACTTGGTTAATTGCTTAGGATTAATTGTCTCGATCGAAGTTTTGCTTTAATTGTGCAGGATTAACTATGATAACGATGAAGACATAAAGCGAAACAAAGTGTCGGAGTCAAGCGCGAAGGATTTGTTGCAAGTTCGAGAGTTCGACGGAAGTCCGAAGGTTCATCGGGAATGCTACCGGAACTAGCCGAGAATGAGTTGGGAGCTTGCCAAAGGATTTTCGGAAGCTCGCCGGAAGGTTCGTTGGAAGTTCGCGGAGCTCGCCGAGAAAGATCGGAGCTTGCCGAAGAAGCTCGTTGGAACTCGCTAAGATCAAATCGTGAAGTCTAGGAGCTTGCCGGGAGTCCGTAGAATGGTTTCCGAGAGTTCATCGGAAGACCGCCGGAAGTTTGCCGAAAGCTCGCCAGAAGAAGTCTTGACTTGCAGACTTTGTAATAGCTTAGAAAATGTCTTTAAAATCATAGTTAGCATGTTAATTAGGGTTAGGATTAGGTGTTAATCCTATAACCCAAGTAGGGGCCAATTAGGCCCAAGTTCGGACTGGTTTGGACCAAGTTTGGAGCCAAACCAAGTGAGCTGAAATAGTGAAAGAGGTGGCACCGCCAGGGTTGGAGGTGGCACCGCCCAGGAGAGGATCTCCCAGCGAAGCTGGGCGGTGCAACCGCCCCAGGTAGGAGGTGGCACCGCCTGAGCTCAGTCTTCGAGCAAGACTGGGTGGTGCAACCTCCCTAACAGAGAGGTGGCACCGCTTGAGCTCGGTCTTCGAGCTCTGGTAGAGAGGTGCAACCGCCTCAGTCAAGAGGTGGCACCGCCTGGGGCTCAGTCTCCGAGCCAGACTCAGGAGGTGCAACCGCCCCTGACAGAGAGGTGCAACCGCCTGGGCTCAGTCCTCGAGCTCTGCCAGGCGGTGCAACCTCTCCAGTCAGGATGTGCAACCGCCTGATCCCGGAATTCCGGGATTTGATCGTTTTGAGCTCCAAATTTGAACTAGGTTGGGGCCTATAAATACCCCACCCATTCAGCACTAAAAGCACAGAACACACACTCGAAATCTTGCTATCTTTCTGTGTTTCTTAGAGCTCAAAACTACTAGTTCTCCTCTTTCTATTCTTCAAGTTTGAGTTGTAAAGAGAGGAGTGAAAACTTCTGTAAGGGTTGTCTCCTAAGCCCGTCAAAAGGAGTGAATCTGTAAGAGGGTAGTTGGCCTTCGCCTATTGAAGGAAGGCTTCTAGTTGACGTCGGTGACCTCGTCGGTGGAGGAAGCCAAAAGTGGAGTAGGTCAAGACTGACCGAACCACTCTAAATCTCTGGTTTGTGTTTATTTTGAGCACTTTATCATTACTGCAAGCCTCCTACATAGCTACTGCTCTCTGCGCCTTTACGAACAAGTTTCTAAGTACTGATCTTTCCGAATCTGCATTCAGACGTAAATCGGTGTTTTCATACATTACAGTTTACGTTTACGTTTTGATTCTGCAAAACTGTCTTCTGCGCTTTTACGAACGAAGTTTCTAAGTTCAGATCCCTTTAAAACTGCGTTTAGACGTAAACTGCACAAACTGTGTTTAAACGTAAAACTATGTTTTAGATGTAAACTACTTTTAAACGTAAAACTATATTTAGACGTAAAACTGCGTTTAGACGCAAACTGCGTTTAGACGTAAAACTACGTTTAGACGTAAAACTGCGTTTAGACGCAAACTGCGTTTAGACGTAAAAACTACGTTTAGACGTAAAACTGTGTTTAGACATAAAACTGTGTTTAGACGCAAACTGCACTGCGCTTAGACGCAATCTGATCTTAGACGCAAACTGCGCTTAGACGCAAACTACGCTTAGACGCAATCTGCATTTAGACGCAAACTGCATTTAGACGCAAACTGCGTAAACTACGCTTAGACGCAAACTATGTTTAGACATAAACTGTACTTAATCATAAGTATTCTTAGAATCGGCTTTTGCATCAAAATAGTTTTTATCAAACGAACGCAGCTTTCGTATTTAATCGCTGAAAGAGATCCGCTGCACTAATTCACCCCCCCCCCTCTTAGTGCTCTCGATCCTAACACCAGATACACCACTAGGACTACGGAATCGCTGTCTGACAATAAGGCATCATCAACCATCCAGCATTCCGTAAGCGGATCAATTAGTGAACTCATTCTCCAATGAGCACCTGTACTGTATCCCTAGTGTCCCTACACGAGCAACTATAAGACCAGCTGCATCCATCATATGGACGGGTATACAGCACACCAGTCAATCCGGTTATCACGATGTCCCTCTCGAGTAACCTATGATCGGGATTATTTAGGATATGTGTTTAAAGGTGAATCGATCTCATTATCGTGATCTCATCACGATCCGATTCCCATTGCACAAATCCAAGGACATCACAATATATATATATATGCACATATGTAATAGTTATAAAGTGATATACGCCAAAATATAATAAGCAAAAAGATTCTGTATCAAGTCACACGTGCCATCACTCACGTGATTGGCTTGCTGGGCACCTATGACTAGCACTTCCTGTATACACAAGGCTCATCTTCGTTCTTAACGAAGTCATAAGATCTGATTGCCTCATCAAATCTTATGTTTCAACTTTGGGAAGCTTGCTTTAGTCTATAAATGGATCTAAGCAACATGCACATCTTATTTGAGTAGTCCTTGGATACGAATCCCTCAGGCTTATCATATACATCTCCTCCTCGAGGTTGTCATTGAGGAATGCAATTTTCACGTTCATCTGCCAGATCTCATAATCATAGTGTGCTATAATAGCTAATAGAATTTGGATTAATTTTAGCATGGCTACAAGTGAGAAGGTTTCGTCATAGTTAACACATTGCCTTGCTTTATAGGTCTCTACCTTTTTATCTACTCCGATCTTTTTCTTAAAGATCTATATGCAACCGATAGGTACAATACCCTCGAGCGCATCAACTAGGTTCTAAACCTTGTTGGAGTATATGGAATCCATCTCAGAATTCATAGCTTCTTGCCACTTCCCGAAGTCTATACTCATAATAGCCACCTTGTAGGTTTGAGGATCAATATCCTCAATATCCTCTCCTCCAATATGTCCCACATATCTCTCAGGAGGATGAGATACTCTACCGGACCAATGTAAAGTCGGAACTTGAACAGACTCGGGCTATGGAGTGGTGCTTGAGCTAGGTTCTCTAACCTCGCTCAACTGTATCATGTTCTCACTATCTCCACCAAGAATGTGTTCCTTCTCAAGGAACACCGTTCTCTTGGTTACAAAGACCTTTTGGTCCTTGAGATGATATAAATAATACTCACAAGTTTTCTTGGGGTATCCCATGAACTTGCATTGCTCCGTCCTTGATTTCAACTTATTGGGGTTGTGTCTTTTAACGTGGGCAGGGCAGCCCCAAATCTTAATAACTTTAAGATCGAGCTTCTTCCATTTCCATATCTCATATAGTATAGAGACTACTGACTTAGTTAGAACTCTGTTCAGAAGGTAAGCTACGGTCTCTAGGGCATATCTCTAGAATGAGATGGGTAGGTCAACGAAACTCATCATGGATCGTACCATGTCTAACAACGTACGATTCCTCATTTTAGATACACCATTGAGCTGAGGTGTCTATTAGGATAGAATCTCATGGTCCTTAAGGAACTGGGTATACTTTGTACTTAAGTACTCATCTCTTCGATCTGATCGAAGAGTCTTGATACTCTTTCTAATCTGGTTCTCTACTTCATTCTTATACTCTATGAATTTCTCAAAGGTTTCAGACTTGTACTTCATTAAGTACACATGTCTATACCTTAAGAAATCATCAGTAAAGGTAATGAAGTAGGAGTAACCACCAATGACATGAGTTGACATGGGTCCACATACATTACTATGTATGAGTTTCAGTAGTTTAGTGGCTCTTTCTCCAGTTCCACTAAATGGAGAGTTGGTCAGTTTTTCACAAACGCAAGACTCGCAGGTTGCATATGACTCATAGTCGAATGGATCTAGATATCCATCCTTTAGCAACTTTTGAATCTTTCCCTCATGGATGTGACCTAGCCTACAATACGATAGGTATACACTATTCACCTCATCTTGTTTCCTCTTAGATACAATTATATTCATGATATGTGGAGTAGTGTCTAGTATAAATAAACCATTATGCAATATTCCTCTCGTGATAATCTCATCATATAATAATATTGAACAACCATTGTTTTAAAAAATTAATTTATATCCACTAACTATCAAACATGAAATGGAAATAATATTTTTAATAATAGAAGAAACAAAAAAGCATGCATCCAATGCAATAACAGCTCCACCAAGCAAATGTAGGGCGATATCGCTAACAACTACTACAGCAACTTTTGCTCTATTGCCTATCTTGAGGTCTATCTCGCCTCTCGCCAATCTCCTAGGCCTTGCTAGAACCTGCAATGAATTGTAAATATGATAAGCACTACCTGTATCCAATACCCATATGTTATCATAAGAGTCTGACAAATAGAGACTGATCATGAATGTACCTGAAGCTTCTCCAAGCTTCTGTTTCGCCCTCTCTATAAGATACTTTTTGTAGTTCCTCTTCCAATGCTCATCTTTTCTGCAATGGAAGCACTGGCCTTTGTCCTTTACCAAGTCTTTCTTAGAAATATTTGCTTTACCTGGTCTGCCCTTGCCCTTTTTAAGAGACTTTTCTGCTTTCCTTTTCTTTCTAGTCTTATTAGTGTAGAGAACTGGCTTCTCTTTCTTGATAGTGCTCTCAGCCACCCCCAATATATTGAGGAGCTCCGAGAGAGTCACTTCAAGCTTGTTCATATTAAAATTTATTATGAACTGTGAAAATGAATCTAGTAGGGACTGAAGCACAAGATCCACACACAAGTTATCCTCTAAGACTATTCCTAGACCTATGAGTTTCTCTATCCACTCAATCATCTTTAGGACATGGTTCTAAACCGGTGTCCCCTCAGTCATCTTAGAGCGGAAGAGGTTCTTGGATATCTCATACCGTTGAGTCCTTCCTTGTTCCTCAAATTATTTGCGGATATGTAGGAGAATAGATCTGGCATCCATCTTTTCATGTTGTCTCTGTAACTCAGGAGTCATGGAGCCCAATATGTAACACTGAGCAAGAGTGGAGTCATCAATGCACTTCACGTAGCGAGCGATCTCATCCTCGCTTGCCCCTTCATCAAGCGTAGGCATCACTGTATCAAGGGCGTAGGCATCACTGTATCTGCTCCAACATCCGATTCTCCTGCTTCAATCGATTGACCTTTCCATAATCGAAGTTAGTCTTGCATCACTTAAATACTGATTAAATCATAATTTTATGAATTGATTTTATTATCAAAATCTGATATTCAATAGCTTGGAGAGCACTAGTGTGATAATGATAGGGGATCTGCGACAATAAGTAAGAAAAAGAGAATGGCCTAGTGGATCACAGTCGCTACAGGAGAAGGTGCAGATCGATTGGGGAAGGGCTTCTTGTAGGTGAAGAATAGGTGCAGCCGCTTATGTGGATCAAACGAGAAGGAGGAGAGAGTGTTAACCGTAGAACTCACACTTGGACTCTCGATAGGGGAGCAGTAGAGGAGGCCGGCTAGAAGCCTTCGGAGCTTCGACCGAAGTGGTGGCACCATTACTCATTGGAGTTGGTGCGATAGTGGTGGAGCTCAAGGACTTCGGAGGTGTCATGGGAGCAACAACAGATTGCGTCCATAGGGAAAGTCGATTGTTGCGATAAGACAGAGAAGAGGAGCATTGACAGCGAAGAAGTAATGGTAAGTCTTGCTCTAAAGTAAGAGCTCTGATACTATGATAAACTAGAGTATGATACAAAAGTTTATGAGAAGTTTATTAATATGTTTCTTATTTATACATATTAGGAGGAAGAATTTCCCTCAACAAAGCAATGAGATTTCCTTGTACAGTTAGAGAAATCTTATTTGTTATCAAATCAAACAAGCAAAAGTGGGGATAAGAAAAAAGTGCAGATTCAATCAATAGATTTTGTACAAAAGTTCATGAGTCTAAGAGTGACTTTATTAAGAGATGAAATCGAAAGTATTTTTGAGGTCAAGCTTCAATAATATATATAGGGTTTTAGATTTAGAGAGACACATGGAGTGGATAAGTTTGGTAGCAATGAATATGTTGTCATGGATATTTTTGCCCATGATGCCCATGATGAAGATAGATTATGCTTGGCCAATAAGATGATTGATATGGATGTTGATTTGGCTTTAAAGGACTTTAGAGAGAATTGTATAGATAACATTATAAAGTACTATTTGATACGGTATATTTTGGTGGCCTAAACACGTCACAACCGACACAGCATGCCAAGTCAGAGCCCTACGCCACACATCTAGTCCCGAGAGCTCGTACCAAGAAGATATGCCACACGTCTCATCCTGGGAGCTCGTACCAAGAAGATATGTCACACGTCCTGTCCCGGGAGCTCGGGGCGGTGCCGTCTGACGTCGCTCTGCACGTCCCGAAACGGTGATCGATCAGAAGGGTCATCCTATCCCTCAGGGGTCAGCGACGATGCCAAATCGACGCACCATCAACCCTTGCGCCATAGTATAAAACCCCTGGCCAGCCTCCGGCTAGGGGAGAGGCAGAAAATAAAAGGGAAAAAAGAAAAGCAATCCCTCTTGTTACTAACTTGCTTGTCGGAAGGGCCACAACCAGGGACCACCCGGCGAAGGCCATTTTTGCAGAAGGGCGACCATTTGTTGACGCCGAGGGACTCGGCACGGGAGCGTCAACTACCTGGCAATGTGGAATTATTAATCAGCCCCAATCTTGACCAACGCCAATAGCACTCCTTCCCGAGGGCCCGGCCACCTCATCACCCATATCACCCCATAGTAGGCTTCCGACATTGACCCGCGGACCTAGCCGTGCTAACTCATCGGCCACGGCATATTTGTTCACTAACATTTTGGCACTAGAAGGAGGGCCATGTCGCAGGAGCATCTGGCTGGAGCTCTCCCTGAGAGAGAACCACATATCGACCTCCCTTCCATCAAACCCGAAAGTTAGGTCCTCCCCACTCCCGAAGATGGCGGGATTCCGACCTCAACACCAGATCGCTATTGGCGCCTGTTCAATGACCCGGGGTTGTCGCCCCCCGGATTCGTCACAGGACCCTCGGCTGTGACACCTGAGGCATTCCTCGGCCTATCCAAGCAAGTGCAGGCCATGGCAGGCATGATGCAGACGCTTGCTCTGCTCATTCCTTAGATCGTGCGGCTAGCGACTCCCCCGACTGACTTGGCTCGGTAGAGGCCGAGCGAGGAGCAGGTCAGGACTGGAGAAGCTCGAGAGCAAGCGACAGACCAGAGAGGTCCGCTCGGACAGAACATACCCGCAACCTGCTGAGTCACCCTAACCCACCTCGAGCTTGACACCGTATCATCCGATTCGATGGACGACTTGCTTAGGGCCCAACTGTCCCGAGTCAATCAACGCCTGGATGAGTTCCAGCGTGAGTTTCGAAAGTCACGGAGCGAGTCCAATGAAGACGGCTCAGGCGGGTCCCCTTTCACTTAGGAAGTATAAGACAAGCTAGTACCCCTTAACTTCAGGCTGTCAGTATTAGAGACATACGACGGCGACTCCGATCCCACGGAGCACATCTCTGCATTCCAGGCTTAGATGGCCCTCTATAGCACCTCTGATGCATTAATGTGTCGGGCATTCCCGACCACCTTGAGGGGACCGACGCGAGCATGGTTTAGCCAGCTACGTCAATCCTCGATCTCATCCTTCGACCAGCTTGCCAGGGAGTTCGAGCAGAACTTCCTTGCCAACATGCGACCTAGGCCTTCCATGATCACCCTGCTCATGTTATCCCAACACAAAGATGAGCTGCTTTCTTAGTTCGTGGCATGTTTTGCCACTGAGATCTGAGGATTCCCGGACGCTCACCCCTCTCTAATTATGCAGGCATTTCTGATGGGTTTGAAGCCTTCAAGGTTTTTCTGGTCGCTGATCAAGAAGTCGCCAGTGACCGTCTCCAAAATTCTCCAACACGCTAACCAATATGTCACCGCCGAAGCGTTGGTGGCGGGGAAGTGTATGGAAGGCAAGAGGCCAAGGGTGGAACAATCCCGGGGAACAACCTCAGCAACCTTGGCGCCACCCCGTCGGGGGCCTGATCGACAAGAGCTACTCTCGAGGCCCCCACCTCTTCCCCTGAAAACCTCCCGCACCAAGATCTTCCTCCAAATTAGGGAAAAAGGTCTCTTGCAACATCCATATCCCATGAGGGCCACTCATAAGGATCGGTCCAAATATTGCAGGTTCCATCGAGACTATGACCATGATATGGAGGACTGCCATGACCTCCAAAATCAAATAGAGGGATTAATCCACAAAGGCCACCTCGTATGATATCTCAGGGAACCCCGGGAAGCAACTCCGCGCCCCAAGGAACCCGTCAAACGATAAATCGATGTTATCTCCGGGGGATCTGCGGTCGACAGCAATAGCTCTGCGGCGAGAAAAGCCTAAGCCCGCAGCACGGTCGAGAAGCATCCCCGGCCTGAGCTCGAGCCTGAAATCACCTTCGGGTCCAGAGAAGTCAAGTGCTCCCACCACGATAACGCGTTGGTGATCTCCATCCAAGTCGCCAACGCTCAAGTAAAAAGGGTGATGGTCGACACCGAGAGCTCCGCCGACGTTCTTTACTTCAACGCCTTCAAAAGGCTTGGCTTGACTGAGGGAGATCTCACCCCCATGGCGTTAGCACTCACAGGATTCACAAGGAATTCTATATCCCCGCTCGGGACTACGGCCCTCCCTGTCACCATTGGGGAGGAGCCGAGAGTGAAGACAATGATAACCACATTTATGGCGGTCGATCTACCCTTGGCTTACAACATCATCCTCAGTCGATCGACGCTGAACAAGTTAAAGGCAGTGGTTTCCATTTACCACCGGGCCATCAAGTTTCCGACCTCGGCAGGGATCGGGGAGACTCGAAGCGACCCGGGGGAGTCAAGGCGGTGCTATCTCATGGTGGTTACTCTCCCGGAAAAATTGCACCCCGCTCAGGTCCCCGACCCCCGTGAAGGACCCACAGCACCAGTGCCATTGGAGCCCCCGAATGACTCACCGAGGTACCCCTAAAAAAGAGCCGACCTGACCAGACCATCAAGGTCGGAACCGCACTCCCCGAAGCAGACCAACTCCACCTCATTGACTTTTTGAGGAGGAACGACGATATATTCGCATGGTCCCTCGAGGAGATGCTCGGGATCAGCTCAGAAGTGGCCCAGCACCGGCTCAACATCGACCCCGGAGCTAGGCCGGTAAGACAAAGGCCGAGGAAGTTTGCTCCCAACTGATTGAAGGCGATCGGTGACAAGGTCGACCGCCTTAAAAAGGCCAGATTTATTACCGAGGTCCAATACCCTTGGTGGCTATCGAATGTAGTCCTCGTTAAGAAATCTAATGGAAGGATGTGTGTTGATTACACCGATCTTAACCAGGCATGCCCCAAGGACTGCTATCTGCTCCCCAGGGTGGATCAATTGGTCGACGCCACCATGGGCCACGAGCTCCTTACATTTATGGACGCATTCTCCGGCTACAACTAAATCCGAATGGCGACTCAGGATCAAGAGGACACAGCCTTTATCACCCATAGAGGAGCATACTGTTATAAAGTAATGCTGCAACCTACCAAAGGATGGTCAACAAACTTTTTAAACACCAGCTTGGGAGGAATATGGAAGTATACGTAGACGACATGATTGTAAAGAGCAAGGCCGCAAGTGCACACCTAACCGACCTGGCAAAGACATTCCAGATGCTCCGGCGATTCAACATGCATCTAAATCCTGCGAAGTGCGTCTTCAGAGTCAGCTTGGGGAGGTTTCTTGGCTTTATCATTCACCAAAGGGGGATAGACGCCAACCCGAAAAAGGTGCAGGCCATAGCCGAGATGCACTCCCCTCGCTCGGTCAAGGAGGTACAGTGACTTGCCGGGAGGATGGCAGCGCTCAACAGGTTCGTGTCGCGATCAGGAGATAAGTGCCTCCCCTTTTTCGGGCTCTATGACGGGCTGACAACTGTACATGGACCTTGGAGTGCGAGGAAGCCTTCCAAAAGCTAAAGGCGTGCCTCGCCCACTTACCCCGACTCACCTCGCCCGAATCGGGCGAAACCCTTAGTCTCTACTTGGTAGCCTCGCCAAAAGCAGTCGGCTCAGTGTTAGTCCAGGAGGTGCCACCTACTCAGCAACTCATATATTATGTTAGCCATATTCTTGTCGGGCCCGAGGCGTGGTACCCCCCAATCGAGAGGCTGGCTCTCGCCCTCATGAAGACGACCCGAAAGTTGCGGCCCTACTTCCAAGCCCACACGATTAAAGTGATCACCGACTAGCTGCTATGACAGATCCTTTCCAACTTCGACACGATAGGTCGCATGCTGCGATGGTCAATCGAGCTCAACGAATTTGACATTTAGTACTCCCTCAGGACCGCCATCAAAGCTCAGGTACTGGCTGATTTTGTTTCCGAGCTAACCCTTGAAGACCTTAACGTGGGGCAGGACAACAACCAGAGCACATGGACCCTGCACGTGGACAGCTCATCCACTACCGGAGCGGCCGGTATCGGGCTTATCCTCAAGGACCTGTCAGGAGAAACCTACGAGAGGTTGGTCCAATTATAATTTTGAGCTACCAACAACGAGGCTGAGTACGAGGCGTTACTCCATGGCTTGCACCTCGCTCTGGAGATGCGTGTTAATGACCTTGAGGTTTTTAGCGACTCCTAGTTGGTGACGAGACATGTCAATGGGAGCTACGAAGCCAGCGACCCAACAATGGCACTATATCTCATGGAGGCGAAGCGACTCGCCCACCACTTCAACTATTTCTCAATCGCTAGAATACCTCGGGCACAGAATGTGCAGGTCGACGCGCTAGCCAGGTCAGCCTCTGCCCGCGACCCAGCATCGGTCCCAGTGATTGAATCCATAATGGCACCGACGGTGGCGACTCACGAGGTCGCCAAAATAGGTCTACTACCCAACTGGATGAGGAAATCCTCCGCTTCAAGACCGACGGAAGGGAGCCCAATGACCCGACGGCCGCGAGAAAATTGAGGCGAACCCAAGCCTGGTACTGCGTCGTCGGTGGGAGGCTGTACCGAAGGGCCTTCTCCCAACCTCTCTTACGATGTCTCGCCCCATCAAAAGCTGAGACGGACCTCGCCGAGCTCCATGAGGGGATATGTGGGGAGCACATCGGGGGACGAACCTTGGCCTTCAAGATTTTTTGGCAGGGATACTATTGGCTAACCATGCGCCAGGATGCCCTGTCATATGAACAGTAGTGCCCGCAATGCCAAAGGCACGCGACTGCGACACCAGCCAGCGATTCCCCTTACCCTGATGGACATGGCCTGGCCCTTCGCCCAATGGGGGCTTGATCTTCTCGGACCTTTCCCTCTAGCATCGGGACAACGACGCTTTTTTTAGTCAGCGTCGACTACTTCACAAAGTAGGTTGAAGCCGAACCCTTGGCCGCCATTATTGAGAAGCAAGTCCAAAGCTTCACATGGAAGAACATAATCACTCGGTTCGAGATCCCGAAGGCTATCATCGGCAACAATGGAGCTCAATTCAACAATGCTAAGTTCAAGGCCTATTGCCAATCATACTGGATCCAGCTGAAGTTTAGCTCTGCCACGCACCCCTAGACCAATGGCCAAACCGAGGTAATAAACCAGGCGATTTTGGAAGGCCTCAAGAGGAGGATCTCGAGCATGCACGGAGCTTGGGTGGAGGAGCTTCCCAACGTCTTATGGGCAATGTGGACAACTCCCAAAACTGCCTCGGGGGAGTCTTCGTTCAGCCTCACGTATGGGACCGAAGCGGTCCTTCCGCTCGAGATGGTGTTCCCGACCCTACACACCTCCAGTTATGAACAAAGGGCTTCCAAGGAGGGCCTCCGAGCAAACTTAGACCTCCTCGAAGAAAGGAGAGCCAAGGCACATCTGTGTACCTTAGCATACAAGAAGGCAACAACCCAAGTGTACAACCGTAAAGTCCGCCCGCGGCCGATCAAAGTCAGGGACCTTGTCCTCCGAAGGGCAGAGGTGAGCGACCCGACCCGAGCAAGGGGAAATCTTGCGCCTAATTGGGAAGGCCCATATTTGAGAGGGGACCTACTGACTCGAAACCATGGAGAGAAGCCCCCTGCCAAGAACTTGGAACGCAGCAAACCTAAAGAAATTCTACTTGTGAGAAAAGCAGGTCGGGGTGCGGAGAAGACATGTGAAGTACATGCACATGCGACTGGGAAAAAACCAAGGCAGAATTTCAAAATGAAAACACTTCTTAGCAAAAAAGGCATTACATGAGGAGGTCGGGCGGGACAGCCCCAAACCCGACTAGCAAAAAAGAGGGGATCCATCAACAAAGGAGGGGAAGCATAGCCCCTAGCTCGGGGGGGGGCGTTCATCGGCATATCAACGTTTTGGTACACTAGATTGTCGGCAAAGGGATCCGACTCAAGCTCCAGGTCCGGGTACTTTGCCCAGAAGCGAGCGCAGGCCACCCGGTACCCGTACTCATACGTGGCCCATCCCGACCGCACCAGGTCACGTTCGAACCTGGCGGATGTCTTATATCCGGCGATCGCCTCCTCAATCCTTTTAGGTAGCCCCAGCCGCTCCTTCAGGACCTCCTCAACGCCCCAGGCAGTGGACCTGGCGGTCTCGACATCATGGGAAAGGGTCAGTAGCTTGTCATCCAATGATTGAATGTGTGACCGGCTTTCTTCCAGCTCGGTCTTCAAACGAGCCACCTCCTCACCCAGTGTCGAGGCATGCTCCTTAGCCACGGCAACGGCCTCTGGCCCCCCTCGGGCCCTCAGTTCTAGGTTCTCCTTTTGGAGGGTGACGTCGACCTCCAACTGGTGCCCAATCACGCGTCCGGCATCGAGGACCCGGTCGACCAACGCCATACCATAGTGTTGACTCTGCGTGAAGGTCGGTGTTAGCATGCAGGCAGAAAGGGGTCAAGTAGGAAAAGGAAGCCACCACTTACCCAAACGAGCGACTTGGTTGCTCGCTCTACTAGCTCTTCGGAATTGGAGCCGTACAGATCCTTAGCTATGGATGGGTGGAGCGCCCCCCGGAGGAACTCCTAGGCAGTAGGCCTGTTGCCCCAGATGCGTCTTTGGGCCCTAAGGGTCGACCACCGGGTGGCGTAGGGGGCCCCCGGCTCCTCGGCCAGAAGATCGGCCATACTTGGAGCCTGGTACTACTCATCGTTGACCTAGGAGTGGATGTAACATAGCTCCCGTATCGGCAATGGGTGCAACGACACCCTCTTGGAAGGGTCGCCACCGGACGACCCAGCCGATCCCTTCCCCTTCACATCCCCTAAGCGCTCACCCTGGGGGGCGGCCCCGAGCAATCCTAGGATGGCACTCGAGCGAGTGGTGGGGCCTGCGGGTGTTTTTCAAGCCAAAGCCTTTGTCCTCTTCGGAGGGCGCCCCTCTGTTGGAGATGCCGACACCCTCTTCGGAGTGCCCTCCTACGGGGGCTCCCTACCTCCGGAGCCCTCCCCGTCTCGAGACGGGGGCATGACAGTCTTGATGCTGGTCGTCTTCTTCACCGAACGAAGATCCACCATCACTGCAAAAGAAGACTGATCGGTCAGATAAGTCAAGACAAGCGAACAAGCCATCATAAGAGAATGACCATACCCCCAGTGGCGGGGCTCATCTATGCTTCAACCATTCCCCCCTCAGTCATCTCCTTAATTGCCTGAGAGGAGGATAGGATACCCCTCAGTTGATCCACGACCACATTTTCCCCATCGGAGAGCATCGGGGGGCAATTATTGATGGTCCGAAAGGCCCACCCAGTGCTGAAGCCCCACTCTTCGTTGTAGCTAATAAAGAAGAAACGCCTCTTCCAACCCTTGTTGTTGGAAGGCGCACCACTGATATTAAAACCGCTACGAGCGGTCAGGTAGTACCCGCCTGGCCCCTTGCCCAAGCGGAAGCAAGCCAAAAAGAGGGCCTGGGACGGCTCGATCCCAGCCCCCCGACACTCCCAGATGAAGGCCACTAGGTACCGCCATGAGTTCGACGACACTTGGGAGGGCAAGATCCCCCAAAGGCAAAGACAGTCCCTAATGACAGGGTGCAACAGGAACCGCAGCCCCGCCTCAAGTACCCCCATAGTCAGCCCAAACCCATCGGGAAACCGATCATACAACCACTGCCCAAACTGAGGGACATGTAGACCGTAACACTCCAGGATGTGGTAGCGATCCCGGAGCACTCTCAAAAGGTCCTCGGTCACCACCGAGTCTACGTTATGCCACGACTTGAGAACCTCAAGCACGGCCGAACTCCTTGAGGCCTCTGAGGAGGCGCTACCTGAAGACACACAGACCACCTCGTCCTGAGAACCCCCATAAGAAGAAGAAGAAGAAGAAGGAGAAGGAGAAGGAGAAGGGGAAGGAGATGAAGACAACAATGAGGACAATGACGGAGATATCTCGACCTCAAAATTGCAAGCAAAAGCTAGGGCGCGAGATGAAGGATGGAAGCAGGAAGGATGACTGAGTTGCAAGAAGGGAGCCGAGGCATGGGATGGGGGGTTGAAGACAAATGTGATGATAACCACCCTGGGTAGGGTTCATAAAAGGTGGGCTATCCATAGCAAAGTAGCAATTGGGGTTTCCCAAGGAGAGAAATAGTCACCGCATTTAAGACCCGTCATAACCCCTCGGATCCGCCAGATTCGCCTGCCTCGGAACCCGCACCAGAAGTGTCCCATCGCCCGAGGACCACCGACGAAGGCCGTTTAAATAAAAAGTTTCCCGCAAGGCCGAAGTGACACTTTGCCCAGCCACATGGCATGATGGCATGAACCGGCATCCAGGTAATAGTTGCTCGGCCCGCAGGTTAGGCTCTTGCCCGAGTCGCTCCAGATCGCTCTCGACAGGCGACCTGCTGGCACCAAGGTCCGAGTCCGAATATAATCACTCAGCTCGCGATTCCAACTCCTGCCCAAGTCACTCCAAATTGCTCTCGATAAGCAACCCGCCGGCACCGAAACTTGAGCACGAGCATAGTCGCTCGGCCCGTAGGTAAGGCTCTTGCCCGGGTCGCTCTAGATCGCTCTCGACAGGCGACCCGTCAGCACCAAGGCCCGAGCCTGAGTATAATCACTCAGCTCATGATTCTAGCTCTTGCCTGATCGCTCCAGATCGCTCTCGACAGGCAACTTGCTGACACCGAAACCTGAGCATGAGCATAGTCGCTCGGCCCGCAAGTTAGGCTCTTGCCTAGGTCGCTCTCAACAGGCGATCCGCCGACACCAAGGACCGAGCTCGAGTATAATCACTCGACTCGTGATTCCAGCTCCTGCCCGGGTCGCTCCAGATTACTCTCGATAGGCGACCTGCCAGCACCGAAACCTAAGCACGAGCATAGTCACTCGACCCGAAAGTAAGGCTCTTGCTCGGGTCGCTCCAGATTGCTCTCGATAGGCGACCCGCTGCCACCAAGGCCCAAGCCCGAGTATAATCACTCGGCTCGCAATTTCAGCTCCTACCCGGGTAGCTCCAGATCCCTCTCGACAGGCGACCCACCGGCACCGAAACCTTAGCACGAGCAAAGTCGCTTGGCCCACAGGTAAGGCTCTTGCCCGAGTTGCTCCAGATCGCTCTCGACAGGCGACCCACCAGCACCAAGGCCCAAGCCCGAGTATAATCACTCGGCTCGCGATTCCAGCTCCTACCCAGGTTGCTCTAGATCGCTCTCAACAGACGACCCATCGGCACCGAAACCTGCACATGAGCATAGTCGCTCGGCCCGCAGGTTAGGCTCTTACTCGGGTCGCTCCAAATCGCTCTCGACAGGCAACCCGTCGGCACCAAGGCCCAAGCCCGAGTATAATCACTCGGCTCGCGATTCCAGCTCCTGCTCGGGTTGCTCCAGATCTCTCTCGACAAGCGACCCATAGGCATCGAAACCTGAGCACGAGCATAGTCGCTCGGCCCGCAAGTAAGGGTCTTGCTTGGGTCGCTCTAGATCGCTCTCGATAGGCGACCCATCAGCACCAAGGCCTAAGCCCGAGTATAATCACTTAGCTCACGATTCCAGCTCCTGTTGGGTCGCTCCAGATTGCTCTCTACAGGCGACCCGCCGGCACCGAAACCTAAGCATGAGCATAGTCGCTCAGCCCGCAGGTAAGGCTCTTGCTCGGGTCGCTCCAGATCGCTCTCGATAGGTGACCCGCCAGCACCAAGGCCTGAGCCCGAGTATAATCACTCGACTCGCGATTCTAGCTCCTACTCGAGTCACTCCAGATCGCTCTCGATAGGTAACCCGCCGGCACTAGAACCTGAGCACGAGCATAACTACTTGGCCCACAGGTCTGGATCTGATGCCTCGCGGTTGATCCGATGCCCGAGCCTCATCTCGAATGACCTAATGCCTGAGTCACACCTCCCGGCCAACCTGACACCCCTCCCCGTCCGATGCACAAATCGCTCCACGTTGATCCACGATTCGCAGCTTTAATCGGGTCACCTCAGTTCGCTCGCCGACTCGTAAAATCAGGGTCCGTAACTCCCACCTGCACCAAACCGGTTATCCGACCGACTAGGATGATAGGTTCCGACTGCCCAACTAGTAGAGCCAATCCTGCCTGAGGCACGGGGCGTTGCCCCTCTGATCGGCCCATGACGAGTCAATTTCGTTTTCCCCCTCCTGAGCGATTAGCACCCCTCCAACTCAGGCATGCCTCCTAGCCCTTTAAGAACCCCACGGCACGCCCCTCCAACTCAGGCATGCCTCCTAGCCCTTTAAGAACCCCACGGCACGCCCCTCCAACTCAGGCATGCCTCCTAGCCCTTTAAGGATCCCACGACATGCCTTGGCGGGGGGGGGGGGGGGGGGGCGTGGAGAAGTGATATAATATATTTTGGTGGCTTGAACATGTCACAACTGACACAGCACGCCAAGTCAGAGCCCTATGCCACACGTCCCGTCCCGGGAGCTCGTACCAAAAAGATATGCCACACGTCCCGTCTCGAGAGCTCGGGGCAGTGACGTCTGACGCTGCTCTGCATGTCCTGGAATGACGGCCGATCAGAAGGGCCATCCTATCCCTCAGGGGTCAGTGGCGACGCCGAATTGACATACCATCAACCCTCGCTCCATAGTATAAAACCCCTGGCTGGCTTCCGACCAAGGGAGAGGCAGAAAATAAAAAGAGAAAAAGAAAAGAAATTCCTCTTGTTACTAACTTGCTTGTCGGAGGGGTCACAGCCAAGGACCACCCGGCGAAGGCCATTTTTGCATGAGGGCGACCACTTGTTGACGGCGAGGGACTCGACATGGGAGCGCCAACCACCCGGCAATATGGAGTTGTTAATCAGTCCTGATCTCAACCAACTCCAACAACACTCCTTCCCGAGGGCTCGGCCACCTCATCACCTAGATCACCCCGCAGTAGGCTCCCAACATCGACCCGCGGACCTAGCCGTACTGACTCATCGACCACGACATATTTGTTCGCTAATACTATTAATCTTAAATCCTTGATTTGGATAGTGTTGGGAGTTCTCTGGGATGAAAACAAAAAAAGTGTGACCCTAGCCATAAGGAAAGAAAGAGTAAGAGTGAAAATAAGGTGATTATCTTTTGAGTCTTCTTAAAAACCCTTGCGGAAATCTATGTTAAGCCTAGGATAGGGCTTTTTTTTTGTACCCATTTGAAGAAGAGTGTTCTTGATTTTAGTAATAGAGAAATAATAGATAAGATAATTATGATTAGATAAGGATAATGATGGAAGATTCATGCACAGATCAAGAGGACTGGTATGACCAGGGAGTATTTGAGATTTTTATAAGATGAATTAATTTCTTTCATCTTCTAAGGGTATAGATTATCTGGTAATACTTAATATTTCTGTCCCTATTATAATTTCATTGAGTCTTAGCTTTAGTCTACTATTTTAAATGTAACTATCTATTGAGGGCAAATAATTTGTTGGAGAGATTGTGAATAGTTATGAGTTCAGAGTCAAAAAGGGGGCAAGGGACTCTTTCTACTTAAGTAGTGAAATCTCATGGTTATAGATTTAATCTAATTCTCTAGATTCATACTCTCGAAGAATATAATTCCTTAGATTCCTACTCTTGGAGTACACTCAACATATAATAGTAGAAGTGAGGGTAAAAAGATCCTTGTGTAAGAGCATCGGGTCTCTTCTGGGGTTGACACTAGTCCAATGAACTTGACAAAGTCTTTGAATTCATCATCAAGAGCCAGTGAGGGTCAAACTGATACTTGGTAGAGTTTCTATTGAGTCTTGGGAGGTTATTTAATCTAACCATAAAGGAAGAGTCATTAGAAGCCATCCTAGGAAAATGAGTGATAGAAATACCATTATAAACAGAAACATAAATTTAAGATAATCCTATCCAATCTAGTAGCAATATGTGAAATGACCAAAATGATTATTGTACTAGGTATATTTAGATTCAGCAAAAATAGTGTATGAAAGATTATTGTTGAATAAGAAATAGTTAAAAATAGAAATTGACAAAGAAAAAGTGAAAAGGTGAACCCATAACTTTTCTTTAATAGATAGAATTATGATGAAATCTCAACAAGAAGCCATAGTAGACATATCTAATAAGGAGAATAAATTTTAAATTTTATTTTATATAGAAGAAATAGTACTAGTGTATATAGTCAAGAGGAGCTAAGGGGACATATTTGTTTCTTCAATTACTAAATTATCAGTTTGCTTGGTTTTATAGATTAGAAAAACTTATATTTTATATTATCTCCATGCCACTAAGATTTTGCTTGAGTATCCATCAGCTTCTATTAACATTCCTAGCCGATCTCTTCTCAACCACATAAGAGAAAGATAATTGATGTTCCTATGTTAGAACTCTGGCTAGGAGATTCCTAATTGAGAGGGACATTCATGTAAAATCTACCTAAGTCGACCCCTATTAAAGAGGAGAAGAGGTCGGCTAGGGTTAGGAGGTTATTTCTTAGAGAAGAATAGGGAGTTGTAAAGGAATAGGAGTCTTGAGTAGGAGTCCTATTAGGAGTTGGTTAGAAGTAGGAGTCTTGAGTAGGAGTCCTATTAGGAGTTGGTTAGAAGTAGGAGTCTTGAGTAGGAGTCCTATTATGAGTTGTTTAGAAGTAGGAGTCTTAAGTAAGAGTCCTATTAGGAGTTAGGGTTTAGAAGCCCTATAAATAGTCATGTATTCCACCTCTTTTGATAAGCAATAGATAAATCTTTTCTGCAACCTTTGAGCAGTAACTAGGAGGGAGGAACCCCTATAGAGTTCCAAGGAGGCCGATCCCCTAAAGAGATCAACCCCAAGTTTAGAATCTGCAAGGGTTCTAACACCTGGTATCAGAGCAGCGTTCTTGGCATCTCGCTGCCCTTCCACAGCCATCCATCAACCCTCCATAACCATCCAAAACAATTCCCACAATTGCTTAAAAGATCGTCGCCGAATTTCGCCATCATCTCCACCACCGTGGATCATCCTTTGATCTCCCCGTGAATTGCAACAGGTTCTGGTTTCCTACCTTACTGCTGCTGCAATTTAGTTATCCTTATTCAAAAATCCAAAAAAAAAAAAAATTGTTCCTATATTGCTGCATAAACCTTTTGTCACAAAGTTTTCATCTCTACGACGAAAGATATATTGCAGAATTCCAACCGCATAGCACCATCTGTTTGATCTTACTACTGTGCTTTTTCTATCAAAATTTCTATGAAATTTTTATGACATCTTTGACACTTCCTAACAGCAGATTTCCCTTTGGTTTTTTCAAAAAATTCTCAATATAAACCATTGATTTTTTACGTCTAATCTGCTATACTTGAAAATCTGCACTGTAAAATTTCAACCGCATAGCACTGTTTGTTTGATCTTGATACTATGTTGTTTCTATCCAAATCTCTACGAATTTTTTATGATAGCTTTGACACTTCCTAACAGTATAATTCCCATTGGTTTCATCAAAAAATTCTCAGTATAAACCACTGATCTTTTACGTCCAATCTACTTTACTTAAAAATCTGTGCTGCAGAAAATTTCAGCCGCATATTGTTGCCTTAACCCATCTATTTGCAATCTTTTTTTAATGAAATTTCTTATACACTTCATAGATCATCTTGGCTTCCATCTAAGATTGATTTATAAAGGAATTCATCTCTAAAAACGATTTTGTGTTGCTGTAAATTTTCATCGTAAATCGTTGAAATTTTTCGACGAGAATTTTACAATTGCAACTTGCACCAATTTCCTTGCTGTTATACTGCCAAAATTTTCTTGATTAAATTAGACATCCTTGCTATCAATTTCCTCCTCAATTATCTCAAGTTTTTGGTGGAAATTACGTCAAGAAACCGTTGTTTCTTCGACGACAATTCTACTCTTACAAGACAGCACATACTTGCTACAACTTCCACTTATTTCTATCAAACCTTTGCTACCATCTACCACAGATCCAAAACTTTCATCTACAGCCCTAAAACTCCACCAAACCACACCCTCAAACTATATCCAAAATAGCTACAAAACAAGCCTAAACCGTAGCCTACATCTACCGATCTACCAACCCTTTCGACCATCACCGCTCTCAACCAATATATGCCTTTAACCCGATAATAAAAAAGAGATATTAACATCACAGATTTGGCGGCATATACTATGGCATCTGAGGAGGTAATCAATGCTAAATTCGAAGCCTTCGAGGCGCGAATGGAGGATAAGATTCAGACGCTCTTTACCGAACTCAGATTGGGCCGACCACTAAGCCCGAAGAAATCACATCAAGGAGAGAGCTTTGCCCAATCGCACCAAGCCCAAAGATATAACTTCCAAGAGAGGGGAAGCTCTATGACCAGCCCGAACCATCCATGCATGAGAGTGGATTTCCCTAGATGGGAAGAAGGAGACCCGATTGGTTGGATCTCGCGCGCGGAGCGATATTTTCGGTACCATAAAACCGCGGATGCATCTATGGTGAAAATCGTAGCTATACATCTTGAAGGGGATGCTATACAGTGGTTTGATTGGTTTAAACATACTTATGGAGTTCTTTTATGGCAACAATTCAAAGAAGGACTGCTGATCCACTTTAGACCAACCGATTACGAGAATATTGATGGACAACTAGCAAAGATCCGACAAACCTCCACCATTCAGGAGTACCAAACTAGGTTTGAAAGGTTATCTAATCAAACTCATGATTGGTCTCAAAAACAGCTATTGAGGACCCTCATTGAGGGCTTGAAGCCAGAGATCCGAGGAGAAGTTAAAGCGCGACAACCGTATACGCTTATGGCAGCCATCTCTTTCGCACGACATCAAGAGGAGCAATTGAATCATGAAGCTCGGAGGACTAGGGTTACTCCTCAACCAGTAATATTGAAGCCCTCGGCCCCCCCTACTGTCGACCAAGTCCCTACGCCAAAGAGGTTAACAAGAGAAGAGCTTCGGGAGCGATATGCGAAGGGGTTATGTTGGTATTGTGACGAGCCGTGGAACCGTGAGCATCGCTGTAGTAAAGGGAGACTTCTTATGATAGAACCAATAGAAGAAGAGGTCATTGAACATCTAGAGGAGAGCCTTGAACATGAAGAAGAAGATGCAGAAGAAATGCCACAACCGACTGAAGTTACGGTACATGCATTAGCCGGCTACTCAAACCCGCAAACGATGAAAGTTGGAGGCCTTCTCAAACAACAACCGATCACTGTTCTCATCGACATGGGCAGCACTAATAACTTCCTAAACAGTAAGGTTGCTATCCATATGAACTTACCTATTAAGAATTGTAGCAGGTTTGTCGTTAAGGTCGCCAACGGACGGATTTTGAAGTGTGATCATAGGTGCCCGCACGCAGGTGAAACTGTTACTGCAGGACCAAGAGATAATTGCATATTTCTTCCTCCTCCCTCTTGATGATCATGAGGCTATACTCAGAATTAAATGGTTGATGACATTAGGTGATATTTCTTAGAATTTTATGCAACTAATTATGAAATTTTACAGTAAGGAGAAACAGGTGATACTGAACGGGAAACGTGGGGGCGACATAACGACGATTTGCACACAACAAATTGAGAAGGTTTTGCATAAAGCATGCAGCAGATTTTTGATACAACTTGAGCAGCAAACTAAGGGAGAGCCAATACAATTTGAAGATCCAAACCTACTTCCTTTGCTTGCTGAATTTTCAGATATATTTGACGAACCGTATAACCTACCTCTTACCCGTCGGCATGATCATTATATAATGATTCTTTCAGGTAAACCTCTAGCAAATACTCAGCCATATCAATATCTATATCTCCAAAAGGATGAAATAGAAAGGATTATAAAAGAAATGTTCAAAACAGGAGTTATTCGGCCAAGTTGCAACCTCTATTTTTCACCGGTGCTACTTGTATGCAAGAAGGACGGAACATGGCGAATATGCGTTGATTACCGAGCTCTCAATGGCATAACCATCAAGGACAAATATCTTATTCCAATAGCAGATGAATTGCTAGATGAAAGGGAGCACAAATCTTTACAAAGCTGGACCTTTGATCCGGGTATCATCAAATATGAGTGTGCGAAGAAGACATACCGAAAACCACCTTTTGAACACAATAATCATTACGAATTTTTACTTTCTTCAACAGAAGGTGGAATATCTTGGGCATATCATATCAGACAAAGGTGTGACTATGGACCCCTTCAAAATTGAAGTAATGCAAAATTGGCCTACCCCGAGGAACGTAAAATTACTACATGGCTTTCTAGGTTTAACAGGCTACTACTGCAAGTTCGTGAAAAACTATGGCGAGATCAATGCACCACTTACTTCCTTACTGAAAAAAGATGTCTTCCAATGGTTGGACAGAGCCTCTGCTGCCTTCGACAAACTTAAGGCAGCCATGACAACGACGCCGGTGCTAACACTACCAGATTTTAACCAACCCTTCATTATTGAGGCCGACGCATCTGGAGTCGGAATTAGAGCCATTCTCATGCAAGATGGTCGACCACTCGCATACACTAGTAAGGCATTATCTCCCTCCCATCAAAATAAGTCAACATATGATAAGGAGATGCTCGCCATTGTGCGCGCAGCAACGAGGTGGAGACCCTACTTGATTGGTCGACGATTTCAAATTAAAACCGACCATAAAAGCCTCAAGTACTTTTTGGAGCGAAAGATACCATCCCCTGAGCAGCAAAAATGGGTAACAAAACTTCTTGGATTTGATTATGAAATAACTTACAAAAAGGGGAAAGAGAATGTTCTTACAGATGCGCTTTCGCAGCTACCCGAGCAAGTTGAAGTTTCGGTCGTTTCACTTTCCACCAGCGACTTCCTTGAGGATATTAAGATGGAATGGCAGGAAGATTCAGATACTAGTAAGATTATAAAAAAATTGGAGGAAGCACCAAGCCCTATGGCTCATTACAATTGGGACTCAAAAGAATTACACTATAAGGGTACTAAATTGAAAAGGAGTACGGCATATCACCTACAAACCGACGACCAGACGGAAGTTGTAAATAGGTGCTTACAGACAGCCCAAAGCCACCCACCAAATATGACTACCCAAGGAGAACTTCAGACTCAGCCAAGTGCTATTATTGATCGACGGATCGTGACTCGACGACGACGATCCATTACCGAATTGCTAATACAGTGGGCAAACCTACTAACAGAAGATGCCACATGGGAGAACTATGATGACTTGAAGATTAAATTCCTAAAATTCATGAATCATCAGCCTCGAGGACAAGGCTGATTTGAAGAGGACGGGTCTGTTAGGACTCTAGCTAGGAGAGTCCTAATTGAGAGGGACATTCATGTAAAACCTACCTAAGCCGACCCCTATTAAAGAGGAGAAGAGGCCGCTAGGGTTAGGAGGTTATTTCTTAGAGAAGAATAGGGAGTTGTAAAGGAATAGAAGTTTTGAGTAGGAGTCCTATTAGGAGTTGGTTAGAAGTAGGAGTCTTGAGTAGGAGTCCTATTATGAGTTGTTTAGAAGTAGGAGTCTTAAGTAAGAATCCTATTAGGAGTTAGGGTTTATAAGCCCTATAAATAGTCATGTATTCCACCTCTTTTGATAAGTAATAGATAAATCTTTTCTGCAGCCTTTGAGCAGTAACTAGGAGGGAGGAACCCCTATAGAGTTCCAAAGAGGCCGATCCCCTAAAGAGATCAACCCCAAGTTTAGAAGGTTCTAACATCCTACATGTGAGTTTCTAATAATATGAATATTTCTAGATTATGAATTTTTATAATACTAAAAAGGCATCTTTGATTCCCTTTTTATAATACTTCTATAGTTCTAAGATATCATGTTAATAATTATATATTAATAGAAGATTCAAGAATATAGTGAGATCCCTAGGTAGGGACAAAAGATAATAAGTTTATAATCTTTTTGTTTCTTATTCTTATGGTTAATAGAGAAGAGGGAAAGAAAAGAACTTGAGAAGGGTGACAATACTCTTTAAGAGTTCTTTGCTAGAGGAGAATGTTCCATTCTAGATCTGTCTTCCTAGGTCACTTCTCCTTGCTCCTTGACATTGTTCTCCATCATTTATCAAAGAATTTTAAACTTTAGATCTACAAGTATATCAAAAATTGATGAGGATTTGGCTTAGGGTGGGAGTTCTTTACTATTAGAGGCTTCAAAGTTAAAAGCCTCTTTGGATTATCATATATGAACCATGTTCACCTTAAATATTTTTGAGTTTAGGACCAAGAAAGGGTTGGGAGGAGATCATCGAGGGAGAGGGGAATAACCTTCAAACTTGAAGGTGGAGGATCTTTTGCCGCTAGCGATGAAGGTTCCTTAGAAGAAGAAGCACCGATAGTCATAGGGACCATTGCTAGCAAAAAGGTGCCAACTTCAATAATCTTTATTGCCAAACCAACACCTAGGGTAAAAAAAAAAAAAAGCTTTAGAGGAGCCTCGGGGAAGGAGAAGAGGGGCATTGTTTGGAATAATAATTATATCTAGAGATGAGATAGAGTGATTAAGGGCTTTCTCTTAACCCGAGAGAGATTAACGATAATAGAGATGAAAGGTGATAAAATACTGTCTGCCTTAATTATCTCCGTTATCACGTTTCTACTTAGGGCTAAGGAGAAGCTACTGTAGGAGTTGATAGGAGTAGAGCAATTTTGAGGAACTTTGAATGAGGGGTACCATGCTAGATACATAAGGACTTGGAGGAACCAAATTTGGGTCTCTAGGTGACAACCTTATCCGGGATAACTTTTAGGGCCAACAAGACATCTAAATAGATCGAATTTTGTTGCAAAATACTAGGTGGCTCAACAATTTGGTCAAAATGATGTTAAATTAGAGTATTTTGTCTGTTGCACCTTCTATTAGGCCACTTTTGGATCTTAACCAAAGGTTTGTAGGTCAAGCTGTCTTCTACCTTCAAACAAGGCTTAGGAACCCTAGAGGCGGTCTCAAGATTTGGCTGAGTTTTTGACTAAGAGGAAAAGGTGCAAAGGTCAATCTTGTGATCCACCCTACTATATTTAAAGTATATATTTAGGAGATTTAATAAAGCTATGGATCGAAAGAACTGAGAACTTTCCTCCTTAGTTTAGGAGTCCTAAGGAAGAGGGTGAGAGAGATAAAAAAGAATGCAAACTTTTGCAAACTTACCATAAGTGCACGAAAGAGTTCATCGATTTTGAGGAATTGGATAATTTTTTAGGCAATTTGGTAGAGAATGTTAGGTTGTAACTTTCCAAGAGAAAGGCTAGGGAATTGGATCTATGTGATAGTTTTTTAAAAAATTTTAATAATGAATTAAAAATTTGACTTCCAAGGGATTAACGTTAGGGCTTGCCCTTTAATGAACTAGAGGTCACCAAGGAGGACATAAACCTTTTTTGTCATAAAGTTAAAATAAAAATAAAAGAAGTTGACGGCTAGGTCAATGATTTGACATTTCAAGGGTAAACCCTATAACTTAGGAGAAAAAAAAAACTTTAAGGGAATGATTTTACTAAGGAACTTATCATAAATTGTATTCTTTTAGATCCTCTCGAATAAGGAAAAGTTCTGTCAGGTCAAGCTCAATGGTTAGGGAAGACATGATTTTCTGAAGCTTAGCCTCAAGGGCAAAGTGCAGCCCCCAAGCTCCCACACTATGGGCTCCTCAAAAAGAGTCCACAAAACTATAGCCGAAAGGAGGGACTTGTGAAGGTATTTTAAGGAGGGGAGGCTTACGAAGGAGTAGGGACCTGTGGAGGACCGAGAGAAGTAGCGGGAGGTTTGTGCCTAAAAAAGTCTCACTCATGAAATGAGAGCCAAAGGCATTATTGAGGCATTATTGAGGTAGTTTGAGGCTTCCAAAGAACTCGGACTTATGGAGGGAGCACCGTAAGAGTAGTGAGGGATTCAGGCCTTGAAGGGGAGAGGTTACCAGGTCGGGAGCCAGCAGGGCTGTAGTTCATGGAAGAGGGCGAAGTGACTGAGGGCAGGAGTTTGAGAACAATGGGTTGTGCAGGGAGAAACGGAGGGTTTCGTAGTGAGAACTAACCATGACCTTTTACCCAGATTTCGTAGTGAGAACTTTGGAGGGTGTGAAGGATGAAGACATTTGAACAAGGCAAAGATATCTTTATATGAAGCCGGAGATCTAGACATGAAAAAAGTCTGTCACCGAGGGCAGAAATAATTAGAATAGAAAAGCAAGAGAGAGAGAGAGAGAGAAATAGTTGTCCCCTGTTGAATAAGCAGTGAACTTTGGACCTAAGCCCTGAGCATGAAAGGACGGGGGAAGCGAGGAAGAGGAAGGTTCCGCAGGCAGCACAACTGCATGAAGTTGTATCAGCACATCACTTTATTTCAGATTGCTGCAAATATACACTTGTTTGTATGTCATCTCTTACCTTCAGTTGGGATCTCAACATCCTTCCTTTCTTTCAAAGAAGTACTAACAGTATACAAATCCAGATGATAATGTTGAGTGAATTCCACTCGCCAAAAAACGAAACAATCCTGAACGAATACAAGCAAAATTTGCCAACCTGTGAGCTGCACTATTAGCAGTTCTATGTAGATATTTTCATCCAACAAAATTCCAAGAGTTAACATACATCAAAATACTCCCGATGAAACATCAAGACTTAACTGAGGAATTGGGACATGGATAAGCTATCGAAATTAGTGAACAACAACGAGCAAACCTACCTAATGATCTCTGGCCAGACCAAATATTATGCATACATGGAAAGAAACCCTGCAGATGTGGAAATAACACCGGGGGAAACATTAGATGATAGGTTTTTATTGACGTTATGCCTTGGAGTTTCAGAATGGAACATGCTGTTTTACAACTCAAGCAAGGCAAAACCTCGGATACAACTCAGTACAAGTTCCGGACATCATCTTTATGTACAGATCTGACTCCAGAATATTAGCACCAAAATGCACCAGCATCTGCACAGAGAACACATCTCACATCAATATAGGCAGGGTGGATCGAGAATAAAAGGGTGAACAACTTGTATATGCATGGATATACCATTGCTGGCTTTTCCTGAACTCTGTTAGAACTGGATATATGTTCTCAAATGCGGTGTATGTCTCCTCTCTCACCTGAGATGGAATTCCAGTATATGTAATAGCCATTACCAACTTAGCTAATAGGTTTGTAAAGAGTGTCATGCAAAGTTTTAACCTTAGCTCCAGTGATAACAATTTTTCCTGAGACAAAAATGAGGAGCACAATCTTTGGTTGCTTCATCCGGTAGATCAGACCCGGGAAGAGCTCTGGTTCATACTGTTAGAAGTAACAATCATCAATAGAGAATGTTAAAAACATTGCAACTTGGAAAGATCACAAGGTTTCTGCACAGGTGATTTGAGGAAAAATTTCAGCGAAGAAATAAAAAGAGTCATGTGCTTTGTCTGTCCAGCTAAATCTACTTAACTCAAAAGGAGTGTTTTAAGATAACTCAGTCTTAATGATTGGCTTTACAAGATGGAGCATAGCTTCTTCAACCAAAGACAATTAAGCTTATTTTTTATTGAACTTACTAAGATGAGAATTAATACAAGTAGATGATCCAACATAGAGGAAAAGAAGAAAATTGAAACAATTAGAGATCAAATAGTGCAAACACCTGCAAAATCAACTAAAACCAACAATAGAGCTGAGCCACATAGATCATTTACATACACTGCAGAAGGCACCATGAGAGTATGCAAGGCCTTCTAGTCTTATTGGAAATTTGACGTCACATGAACCAACAATATTCTGAATCTTGAAATCCTAGACATCACATAGAATGTCAGATAGAAATATGCATAAACAACAAAATGACATACCAAAATGAAAAACCTGTGAGCAATTACCTTAAATTTAGCAGGAAAACCAAGTTTCTGAATTATTCGAGCATACTGAAAAAACAAAGATGTCAAGTCAGATTACAATTCCAAGTGCGGTGGCACACACGTAAACTCATACAATACATAATCTTAATACTCTGCCAATACTGAAGTAAAGCTTTAGAGCATTCAAGACAAAAGACGGTCACTTGTACAAGTCATCAGACCTTCCTTGCAGCAAGTTTGGATTGATGCTCGCTCTTAGCTCCGGTACATACCTACCACGTGTATCTAGAATGTCAGCAGAAAAATCACAACCAACAGATGTGTTCAGAAGTTTGCAAATAGAAGGCAACAATGATAGAATAATGGTTGTAAAGCCAATTTAACTACTCCATAAGATAATGGATGCAAAATTATACCATTGCACTCAACCCTAGTTTAGACCAGCGATTTAAAAGGGTGCTCGAGCGAGGCGAGGCGAGGCGAGGCCCGAGCGCCTCGCTAATCTCCCAGGCAGCACGCTTCAAACAAGCGCCGCCTGGGCGCTCGCCCGAGCCCAGGTGTTAGGCGCTTCGGGCAAGCACCTGGGTTAACTAAGGTGACTGAACCAGGATTTTAGCTCTGGTTCGGTCCTGGTTCGATCTCCGATGGTTAGTTGGTTCAATCGAACCAACTAAAACTGCTATAAGTGACAACCGAACCCTAACCCACGCCGTTGTCGTTGCTCGCAAATGTTGCCACTGTTGCCACTCGCACCTCCCGCTGCTCGCCGCTCCTGCTCCCGCTCTCGCTCCTGCTCCTGCTGCCGCTGCTCGCCGCTGTCGCCGCTCGCAAACGCTATCGCCGCTCGCACCTCCCGCTGCTCGCAGCTCCTGCTCCTGCTCCCGCTCGCGCTGCTCGCCGCTGTCGCTGCCTCCTTACACTCCACTGCCGCTGCCTCCTTACACTCCACTGCCGCTTCCTCTTTTCTCAGTCAGTAGGCTCAGCACCCCCTTACACTTCCTTCTTCTCCTTTTGTTAACAGTATACTGTATACTGTTAATATTGTTAGGTTTATTTGAAATTATTAATTTTTAATACTGTTAATAGATTTTCTTAATTTAATAATATATTTTAATTTAAAATTTTAAATAATTATATTTATTAATTATATTATATATTTTTTATATTTTGGTGCCTCGCTTCGCTTGGGCGAGCGCCTAGCGCCTCGGGCATTTTTGGACCTTGACGCCTTTTGGCGTCTAGCACTTTTTAAATCACTGGTTTAGACTTCAGATAATGCAGGTAGTTTAAATGACTTAAGATAGCGCATACATAAGACAATTGACAAATAAATATTCACTTCTTAAAAGATCTAATACAATGGGAACATGACTACACAAAATGCGTTTACGCAGATAATAATCAGCAGCATGATGCATTTTACTTGTGATATACAATAAATAGTAGGCAATCAGATATTGCTATTCTCCTTAAAAGAAGGTACAATGTAGGTGCTATTAATCCACTTAAGATATTGCTAAGAAAAAAAGTAACAACTAAGACTTGTACAGCTTCTAATCTGAAGTCCTTAATAACGAGAGGGACCATCAGCACGATAAAGAATTTGAGGATGATAAACAGGCAATAAAGTAGCAACAATAGCAGTGTATGACAACACAATAAAGCTCACATCATGCTTCCATTCTCAAGACCAAATGTACCATATTTTCTTAACCTTCCAATTGACAGTAGATATTGAGAATGAAAGGTGGAGTCTCAACTGTTGAATTTCGTATTTTGATGATGAAACCAATTGATAAGTGTTTATGTTTTAATATGCGTTTTGAGTGACGCAGGATGCTTCGATCAGGATAAGACAATTAAAGCAGGAAGAATCATGTTGTGCCGGAGGAAAACATGTCAAAAGATTGGACGTCGGGCCGGAGGATCGATCGACGTATCGACAGAAGGCTTCGGGCATCGAGCCAAGAAGAGCGGATATTGCGCCAAGAATATCGGAGTTGCAGAGTCAACTGGCCAATTGGACAATAGGCCGCAAGAGAGGACGATGCACCGAAGAATTGGACGAAACGTCGAGGGACCAATGACTTGTTGGACAACATGATTAATGCTTAGTATTAATTGTATAGATCGAAGTGTATTTTACATGTGCAGGATTAATTACGATAACAAGGCATGAAACAAAATGAAGTCCCGGAGTCAAGGACGCAATTTCGTTGGGAGTTTGAGAGTTCGTCAGAAGTTCTGACGGAACCAACCGAGAAGTCTCGGAGCTTGCCAGAGAAGCTCGTCGGAACTCGCCAAGAAGATCGTCATGAAGTCCAGGAGCTTGCCGGGAGTCCGCCGGAACATTGCCGGAAGATCGCCGGAACATTGTCGGAAGATCGCCGGAAGCTCGTTGGAAGAATAGACTTACGGACTTGTGTAGCTCAGATTATGTCTTAGATTTCGTAGTTAGCACGTAATTGGGTTTGGATTTGGGCCAACCCAATTAGGGGCCAGCAAGGCCCATGTAAGGACTGTGTTGGGCCCAATGAGAGGCCCAAACAGTGCCCTAAGAAGTCTCACCGTCATGGCACAATCTTCGAGACTGTGTCAGGTGGTGGTACCGCCAATCTAGGCGGTTGTACCGCCCCTGGCAAGGTGCCAGGTGGTGGTACCGCCCAGACTGACACTGGGCGATGGTACCACCCAACGCAGGCGTGGTACTGCCCGTGCTCGGGAAACCCGGGATGAGATGTTTTTAGGCTTTAAGTTTGAATCAACTTGAAGCCTATAAATACCCCTCTCATCTCTGATTAAAAGACACAAGCACAGAGAGTTTAAAAGTAGAAAAATGCTGTAGAAATCTCTTGTGAGAATCCTCCTCTAGTCTAAGTGTTAGAATTCTGTAAAAGAGGAGTGAGTGCTTGTAAGGGTTGTCTCCTAAACCCGGTAAAAGGAGAAGAGGGGTGTGTAAGAAGGAGGTTGATCTTCGCCTATTAAAGGAAGATCAATAGTGGATGCCGGTGGCCTCGATGGAGGAGGAATCGGCGGAGTGGATGTAGTTCACGACGACCGAACCACTATAAAATTGGCGTGTTCTTTGGTTTGCATTTACTTCTTGCCATTTACATACTGCAAACTGAATCTTTACTTGCCTACTGCATTCACTTCATAAATGTACGTTTTCAAAGTTAAGTTTCCGAAATCGGTTTTCATCGGAATCGGTTTTAATCGAAACGAAAAGTTTTGAAGACGTGATTTTACCGCTGCACTAATTCACCCCCCCTCTTAATGCCGACCCCGATCCTAACAATTGATATCAGAGCCTCGTGATTTCTCAGTTGGTTTAACACCCAAGAGAAATGGCTCTTTTCGACTTTCAAAAGAGTCACTCTCTCATTCGTCCACCCTTTTCCAATTGGATGGACTACACATATTGGAAAACTCGAATGAAAGTTTTCTTGCTTTCTTTGGATTTGAACTTATGGAACATTGTCGAATCCGATTTTAAAAGGTCTTCTCTTCCAATGAAAGATTGGAATGATTTGGAGAAGAAGACGTTTTCTTTAAATGCTAGAGCTATGAACGCTCTATTTTGCGCTTTAGACAAAAACGAGTTTAATCGGGTTTCTATGTGCGAAACGACTTTCGACATTTGGCACACACTTGAAATCACACACGAAGGCACTAGCAAAGTTAAGGATTCTAAAATTAATTTTTTAATATATGATTTTGAACTTTTTCGAATGAAGCCTAGCGAAACCATTGTTGATATGTATACCCGTTTTACGGATGTTGTCAATGGTTTAAAAGCTCTAGGCAAATATTTTTCGGATTTTGAACTTATAAACAAGATTTTACGTTCTCTTAATAAGAGTTGGGATTCAAAAGTAACGACAATTCAAGAATTAAAAAAATTGAATACCTTTCCGATTAAAGAACTAATAGGGTCTTTGATGACCTATGAAATGACATGCAATGCACGTAAAGAACTTGAGAACCACATTCCAAAGGACAGGAAGGATTTCGGACTAAAAACAATCGAATACCACTCGAGCATAAGCTCAAGTGATAGTAAACTTAAACTACTCACGAACTTTAAAAAGTTAATGAAACAAAAATTAAAGAACAAAAAGAACGCAACTACTTGCTTTGAACGCAGGAAAAAGAACACACTTTGAGATGAATCGAGCTCCTCCGAAGATGAGGAAAAAATCAACAAAGGCGAGGTGGCAAACTACACCTTAACGGCTTTTGACAATGAGGTAATCAAAATGCCTTTAGTTTAATTTGAAATTACATAATGCTTCTCATGACTTATTTTTAATTTAGTTTAAGAAAATTAAATATTTTTTTGAATTGTATGTTTAATGAAAATACAAAAATAAAATTAGATCATGCTTACCTTTCTAATGATTTTAAAAATAATCATGAAAAATACATATTTTATGATAAACAAACAAAATGATTTTGATTGAAAATATGAAATCATGCTTGGTGAAATAATGTAATAATGCTTAATAAATCTATATTTCAAAATTATGCTTGATGATCCTTGCGATATATGGATTATTGATTTTTACCATAATGAAAGTGGGTTTTTTTCGATTTTAAATATGATGCATATTTCTGTTTGAAAAAAAAAAAAAACAAAGGCATGCTTATATGAAACAAACTAAAAAGAGGAAACCTTTCTCCTTGAAAAATTTCTCTATTTTATTGATTTTTTTAAAAAAAACAAGATTAATGAATATATTTGTATCACTTTTTTGAATCTCTTGAAAGTAATGTTAAGATTTTGATGATTTGAATTTGAAATGAATTTTATCAAAATTATGATCTTGATTTCTTGGAATAACATGAGATTACCTTTGATGATCATTTTAATTATTTTGATTCATGGAATTTTTGATTCATGACTTGATCTTTCATTTGTTTATGAGATGGTTGAAATCTTTGTACCTTTGAATTCTTCCCTTCTCCTTTCAATTTTTAAAATTATACATGTTATATGTTGGAGATTTGAAACCATATTTTGACATTATGCATATCCAAGAAATGTTGATTTGACAAATTGAATGAATTGAAAATGAATGATGATTTTTCTCTTGATTATAACTTATGATATTTTTTAAGAATCATCATCTTGATTTCTCGATATTTGATACATGAAATTTTTCTATGAATCAAGATTTTTTCATGCTATGATTCTTCTTGGTATTCACTAAAAATGATGTATTCAAATTAATCATGATATGCTACTTGACATCTTGATAATTTATGACTTGAATTTTATTATGTAAAATTTCTTATATTCATGAAATGTTTATCTCATCACGAAAATTCTCTTGATATTTTGAATGTGATGAAATGAAATTATGCATGAAATACAAATGAGAAGTTAATGATCATACATGATAGGATGTAATGAATTTTGACATTTAGATACCATCATTTGAAAAGCTATGATCATGTTGCCAAAATAATATATCATGAATGTTTGAATATCATGTATGATATACCCATAATGATGATTGATTTATTTGTATCATGTATGAAGTAAGGATACAAATGTAACGTTTTGAAATTGTGCATATTTCAAGTTGAAACCATAATGATGCACAAACATATTGAAATAAAGTTGATAATTTACCTTTGTCATAATCTGAAAATTGATATAAAGGGTCTTCCCTTCTTTTTGACAATGACAAAAGGGGAGATAAAAGATGCTAGCTCGCACAATTCAAGAAGAAAGCAAAAAATTGCACTTCTCAAAAGAGAAGAAAAAACTTGCCTCTTGAACATCTCAAATTGTTAGCTTCCATGTTGTAAAATAATGTAACATTTTTTTAGCTTGCATTTTTGCAAAGGAAGCAAAATAATCGCACTTCTCAAAAGAAAAGAAATTGCTATCTTGAACATCACCAAGAATTGCTAGCTTGAAATCTCAAGAAGCAAAACATGCTAAACTTACATATCTAGCAAAATTTACAAACTTGCAAAACTCAAAATTTTCACTAGTTTACATGATGATAAAACTGGAGATTATGTTTTTCATGCAATGATTGAACTTGTATGCTCAAACACATGAGAATTGGACTTCTCCTTTTTGTTGATGACAAAGAGGGAGAAGTATGTTGATGTTATGCATAATTTGATCATGACATGTTGCTTGGATTTTTGAATCCAAGGGTTTCTATCAATATGGCATATTGATAGGGGGAGTTTGTTTAAACTCCGGGAGTTAAGGTTAACTCCGTCATCAATTAGTTGTCATCATAAAAAAGGGGGAGATTGTTGAATCTCGTATTTTGATGATGAAACCAATTGATAAGTGTTTATATTTTAATATGTGTTTTGAGTGACGTAGGATGCTTCGATCAGGATGAGACAATCAAAGCAGGAAGAATCATGTTGTGCCGGAAGAAAACATGTTAGAAGATTGGACGTTGGGCCGGAGGATCGATCGACGTATCGATAGAAGGCTTCGGGCATCGGACCAAGAAGAACGGATATTGCGCCAAGGATATCGGAGTTGCAGAGTCAACTAGCCGATTGGGCAATAGGCCGCAAGAGAGGACGATGCGCCAAAGAATCGGACGAAGCGTTGAGGGACCAATGACATGCCGGACAACATGATTAATGCTTAGTATTAATTGTCTAGATCGAAGTGTATTTTACATGTGCAGGATTAACTACGATAGTAAGGCATGAAGCAAAATGAAGTCCCGGGGTCAAGGACGCGATTTCGTTGGGAGTTCAAGAGTTCGTCGGAAGTCCGGACGTTCGTCGAAAGTTTTGGCAGAACCAGCCGAGAAGTCTCGAAGCTTGCTAGAGAAGCTCGTCGGAACACGCCAAGAAGATCGTCGTGAAGTCCAGGAGCTTGCCGGGAGTTCGCTAGAACATTGCTGGAAGCTCGTCGGAAGAATAGACTTACGGACTTGTGTAGCTCAGATTATGTCTTAAATTTCGTAGTTAGCACGTAATTGGGTTTGGATTTGGGCCAACCCAATTAGGGGCCAGCAAGGCCCATGTAAAGACTGTGTTGGGCCCAATGAGAGGCCCAAACAGTGCTCCAAGAAGTCTCACTGTCATGGCACAGTCTTCAAGACTGTGTCAGGCGGTGGTACCGCCAGTCTGGGAGATTGTACCACCCTTGGCAGGGTGCCAGGCGGTGGTACCGCCCAGCACAGCACCCTAGGTGGTGGTACCGCCCAGTGCAGTGTCAGTCTCAGACTGACACTGGGCGGTGGTACCGCCCGTGCCCGGGAAACCCGGGATGAGATGTTTTTAGACTCGAAGTTTGAATCAACTTGAAGCCTATAAATACCCCTCTCATCCCTGGTTAAAAGACACAAGCATAGAGAGTTTAAAAGTAGAAAAACGCTGTAGAAATCTCTTGTGAAAATCCTCCTCTAATCTAAGTGTTAGAATTCTGTAAGAGAGGAGTGAGTGCTTGTAAGGGTTGTCTCCTAAACTCGGTAAAAGGAGAAGAGAGGTGTAAGAAGGAGGTTGATTTTCGCCTATTAAAGGAAGATCGATAGTGGATGTCGATGGCCTCGACGGAGGAGGAAGCAGCGAAGTGGATGTAGGTCACAACGACCGAATCACTATAAAATTGACGTGTTCTCTGGTTTGCATTTACTTCCTGCCATTTACATACTACAAACTGAATCTTTACTTGCCTAATGCATTCACCTCATAAACGTACGCTTTCAAAGTTAAGTTTCCGAAATCGGTTTTCATCGGAATCGGTTTTAATCGAAACGAAAAGTTTTGAAGACGTGATTTTACCGCTGCACTAATTCACCCCCCGTCTTAGTGCCGACCCCAATCCTAACATCAACAATCATTTAAAATTACAAATATAATAGATCTTCGCTTCATTTAGAACTTAGTTCCTCCACTGGAAAATGAACAGTCAAATAGTCTTCTGCAAGAAAAAAAGAACAGTCTTTTATTACATTAAAAGGTTTATTAGTAGCAATCCTCAACATTGATATGTGTACATGCTATGACCCTTCTTGTTACATGCAGTTTAAGACAGTTTAGAGGTCAGCTCATGCCCAATCTGAGTTTCAAGCATGTATGCCTGGAAGTATCTAAACCAATCATTATAACTAAAACCACAAATGCAACATCACATTTGATGTGTATTTTTCACTAAAACCACTGACCTGATACACAGAAAAAAAAATATAAATCCTTTTCAGAGCATTCCACATGTTTACACATGATGGCTATTCAATATATCTAATTTCTTACATAATCACATTTTCCTACAGTAAATAAGAAAAATAACATTTACAGCTTTACAGAGTTGTAAATAAGTATCTACAGTACCAGAATGATATTCATGACAGATTCTGAATTTTAAATATGCATCTGTAATATTTACAACTTTACAGAGTTAACTGTGACAATATAAAAAAACTGCGATATTATGTGTGAACAAAGGAACCTACAAGATTTGACAAAATAAAATATACTGATGATGCAAAAAAGCAATAGTTTTCTATCAAGAGACAAAAATATTAAATACACATCCTTCGTATCATTTGAAGAAAAATCTGGCAATCAAGTCTACAAAAAAGGAAAAGTACAACATATGAGATCTATAAATGTATCAATTGACTAGTAGAATAAGTTGATGCACATCCACTATGCCTATGAAAGCCTTCCAACATATAGAGAAAATAAAAATAAAAATAAAAATGTTTACCATTTTTCCTGATGCAAATATCAATGCAGTAGTTTTTGGCTCTCTTATTCTCATGATAACTGCGGCAAAACGCTGCACACAAGGCCATATGCAAAAATCAGCAGTCAACCTCACATCAACTTTTAGAATTGATATCAATTTCCAACATGGCACATTTAAGCAAATGTAGTTTGTGAGAAAACTTACAAGCCAAATACAAGTTTTTATTCTTTTAAAGAAAACTCCAGTTGTTGCAGTTTAAGATCATGAGATTGACAAGCCCTTGACTTTAAGAGCTTGAAATTCACTAAGGCAATAGGATGAGCTTTCTTATAGAAACAATGTTTATCTCAAAGCATGGACACAAAAGAGATAATCATGTGAGACATTTATATGTACTTCAGGTTACATTCAGCATGTCACTGAAAGTTCATAAACATCTCAATATAGTGTGTATTGAGTTTTCTATACAAGGCTTGCTTGTTCAAGTTGGTCCTTTATGATCTCAAAGTTCCTCATCTGATTTTAAATTAAGTTACAACATGAAATACCGATTCCATATGCTGATCATTAATTGTGGTTGATCATGACTTTAGAATCATGTGTCAGGAGAAATTAAAAATAACAAGATGAATGACAGACAACAACAGTGAGACACACAATCCATAAAGTTCAGGAACAGCCCCTGCATCTTAAGAGGATCAACATCTAACTTTACCTCATACCTTGGGATTGTACTCAGCATTACGAGCTTGCAGAGCAATTGCTTTGAGATCCAACTTGCAGTCCAAATTAACAGTTGAAACAATATTCCTGGTGCCAAAAGAAACTCAATGTAAGAAGAACCACTATGACTACGTTGTTACATTGTCAACCAACAGCAATATATACAAACAGGTCTCAGGAAGCAATAGAGGCTCATAATAATCAGTTCACATGCTCAGCAACCTCTAGGCAACATAAAGAACCTACATGTGGATATCAATATTGAGTTTCAAAACAGCTAAGTGTTAGTCTTTGCCAACTGTCAACAATTTGTGCAAGAAAAAAATAAAGGACTGAAACAAAACATCTGGAAATTCATAAAAAAGTTATATTTATGCTTCCTTTTAACACATAAAATTGTCTAAACTACCAATATATGACATCAAAGTAAATGGAAGAATTCAAGCTAATCAATAGGTTAAATAACCAACAGTTTGCCCCCTCTCATATGGATGGCACAAAAATAGGACTGAATACAAGCCAAACCCAGTAACTGTTTTAGGTGCTAAAAGGATAGTTGAGTTTGACAGAGCATGCAAGGGATAATTGAGTTTAATTTATCTCTCTAGGTTATTAACTACTAGAAAAATCCATGAGAAAAACTTTTAGCTGAGTCAAGTTGTGACATAATCTTGGAAGCTGAGCCTGCCTAAGTTCCATTATTTTTTTAAGCTGAGCCTCATATGAAGCTTGATTCATCTTATTTAGGAAATAACAAGAGCTCGCCTGCCCGAGCCACGTTCTATTATCTTTCTTCCACACAAACTTGCAACTGCTGGAATTAATTCATCCACAAAATCTCATAACAGCAGTAGCACAAATTTTACATTTTTGGAACATATTAACTGAAGCAAATCACATATGATGATGGTAAAAGAAAGTATGTGGTACTTAGTTACATATTTCAAGAAAAAATATATATCATTATAAAAGTTCCTTATAACACAAACAAGAGTGAAGCAATCACCGAACACCGATTAGACAGCAAATGCAGTAATTCTTTGCATGTGCCTGAACTGTTTTATCCGGTTTTTCACATTCTTCTCACTCACTTCACAACACAAAAAAGGTCATCTAAATTATATTGAACAACTCCCAGGCAAGCATGAGATCAATTCCCTATCTTCACATAATTTAAGAAGCTATCACAGATCAGCTTGATCGCACTCAGAATAAGTTATGAAAGAGGAAGCAAACATTTTTTTATTAACTAAAGGCTTGGAATTCCATGGAAAAAATGGTTCAACAGTCCTTTGATAATTTCAGAAACAAAGCCCCAGGACATCAATTAAGCTGACAGTGTACCACAAGTATACCAATCCTCAGTCAAACAGAAAGCTCAAGGGCTTCATTTACAATAATCATGCCAATACTGTATACAATCACAGGCACCTGGATCACAAATCTCTTGACAGAATACTAAAACACAAATCATAGCTCCATTAGTACCAGACTGCAGGTTGAGTATGCCTATGTAGTGGGAAAAATCTGGACAATCAGACTCAGAGATACCTGGATTAATTTTGTGTTCTTACATAATATCTAACATGCAAGTTCAGTCCAAGATATTTCTTTAGGAACAATACAGAGAAGAGAGAGTTACTGAAGCGTGGGAACAATGCCAGATGGGTGCTTCGAGAGATCGACCGGTTGGCTCCCCTCAAGGCCCTGATCAGCCATGATCCACTTTCCAACTCCTGAGGTGTCAATTACAACAAAAAAATTCAAGTATATTTGCTCGCTTCTCTTCAAAACCGCATATTGTACTCAAATTCCTTCAAATAACTTGACTTGATCTATAGATCACCGATCTTTCGAATATTTTTCCACTGAACGGGTATCACCAAATACATGCCGCTCCAAATCAACAGCAGGTCGAATAAGGGCGAATCTGATAGGAAGCAGGCAAAGATACTAACATCAGAACGATTTATCGGTGTCGTGACTTCTCGCAGACCAGAATAGAGGACATAAGCAAACCGTCGAAGGATCAAGGCAGAAGTATAGATCTCACGATCGGACCCAATTCATCATCGTATCCGCCGGCACCTCGACGAATTCTAGGTCTGCCCGGATGATTGGAGGTCGGCAAAGGTCAGATTAGAGCGGGAAATGGCTGAAAACTGCATATATAGGCCGACAAATCCAAAAAAATCGGCCTTTTATAGGGAGAGGAACAGATCTGGAGATAAATAGAGGAGCGGAGACGAACAAATGGGACGAGGCGGATGGGAGAGTTCAATCCACGCGATCATATTTAGGGCTTCTTCTTGCATATAAGCCCCCGGAGAGTAGTCTTTTTAAGTTTCTCCTGTGAAGATTCCAGAAAACTTGAATCTGACAATGAGCGCAAAGCCTCACGGAGTCACCCGTGAAACATTAAAATGCTGATGTGGTCATTAGGTACTTCATGCAAGCTTGTGGGCCATCGCATTGTTATTAAGGGCAACATCACCCCTGATAAATTTCTCGAGTTATTCAACCATTCTGTCAAGGGTTTGTATCTATTTTGGGCATTATTTTGAGCAAGGTGTAAGAGTCTTGGGAGTGGGAACTCGTCCTCGCCCTCGCCATCGATCGCCGCTTCCACCGCAGCCGCGATCGGCCGCCGCCCCACTATTTCTCATCCCTCCGCGGCCTTCGCCGCCGGGCCCGGACTTGAAGAGCGCGGTGCGTCGATCCACCGCAATCGCCTCTCTTCTTGGCTTCGTCGTTTTACATATTTGGTAACCGAACGTTTTGATTCGTACAACTTTTGATTTCCCAAAATACCCCTGTCGGTTTGCAGTAACCACTGCGTTAACCTCCGGAATACGAATTGAAGCCCCCTCGTCCCCGATACGGAGAAGTAACCCTAGCCTGAAAGATAGATGGCAATCGCGAGGACCGGGGTCTTCGTCGACGATTATTTGGAATGTAAACGATCTATTCTCTCTTTGCTGATCTTTTTGACGTAGATTTTTGTATCTTTTCTTCTGTTAAGAAAAACCCTTCTTTTGGTTGTTTGAATCAAGATTCGAGCACGTTGGCGGCAGAGCTCCAGAGGCTACTGTCCACCATGAGAGAACTCGACGAACGAGCTCATGGTGTGTGTTTGGTCCTCCCGAAATGATCTCCTCATCCTGGTCATCCAGATTATTCTTGATATGTGATTTATGTGTGAATTATAGTTGCTTTTTTCCTTGTCTGGGAATGAAATGTTTGTTCGGATTAGTGAATGCTAAAACGAATGATCCCTTCAGTTTCTTATTTAGCTTTGTTATATATCCTCTGATTCAAGCTGTCATAATGAGCTAAAGAAGATGGAAAAGATCTCATATTGCTCAATGATGGATGTGATAGTTCCCTTTAGTAGCGTTACACCTTTGATAGGCAAGAAGATTTTACGTGTATGGACAAGAAAATAGAAGTATAAGATTGACTATAGAAACTAATATGTTATGCTTGTATCAGTAAAATATGCATCTTGTCCTTTGATATATATCACAATAAGGAAAATCATTGTAAATTTGTTTTTACTTAAATCCATATTACAATTAAGGTTAGTTTTCCATGGGTTTAAAAAGAATATCTTCTGTCCTAGGAATTTGTATCAATTTCTAGTACTGTAGAGAATTTCAGGTTGATTGCACAATAACAAATTGCTTCTTTCAGTTGATGATGTATGGAACAGTTTGTTTATCCATTCCCATCAAAATTGAGAGGGGCCGCAAAAACATGGAGAAGTCAAACTCTAATTGTAGGTTGTAGGAACATGTATACAAGTACCTGATGTCCTTAGGCACCAGACCTGATTATATTTTATAAGCAATAAATAGTTGTTGATCTAAATGAATGCTTGAGACTATATGTCTTATTTCATGAATCTCAAATGATACAGAGAAGAATCTGCAGTTCTTTTGAGTAAAGGAAAAAAATTAAGTGTGTCATGTCTTGTTTCACACCACACATGTTCTTGTTTTGCTTGACAATTAGATATCAGCAGATAGGTTTCTTCAGTTTTACTTCTTTGAGAATCTTAAAAAATGTAGATGTTTAAGATTTAAATGATCAGAATTTGTGAATTACCAATCCACTATTTATGAAACCCCGATCAATTGTTAGCTACAAGTAACATGGTGGCACGGTTTATTTCACCTCCAGTAACAACATGGTTCAATTTCACATTTGCAAGACTATGCAAACGATTTGGTGGAATATATGGAATTTCTAACTCACTTTTATTTTGTTTTTGTAAATGTTTTCATCTGTAGGTGAGAATTGATATTCTAAGATGAGTTTGTTAGCATGCACATACACATTGTAGAAGAGAATGCCTTAGGAGCATATATTAACATGAAGTTTGGTAGGCAGAGCACCAATAACCAACATTTTTAAGAAGGTTCCTCCTAGTTGGTACTATCTACACAACGTCCTGGTAAGAAGCTGACTTAATGATAATGTGAAATATAGGAGAAAAGAAATTGCTTAAGTAGATAACCTATATTACCTTGTTATAAATGTAGTTTTGAATTCAAACTGACTCCCTACTGATTCTTTTATATATATAGATATATAAGTATATGTATATTATCAAGTTTTGAATTCCAACTCACTTACTACTGATTAAGCTATGCTATTCTGTTCAAAATTTACAATTAATTTTTATTTGTCTCTCATGGATGCATATTTTAATTTTTTTTCCCTAATCCTTTTATTAGTATGCTATATAGTTTAAATAAATATGATATGTATGTGATCATTTTTTGATATATATGCTTTTCTATTTGAATATTTTTACATACATGTGTACACACACAAACACAAGATGAATTCTGATTTTATGGCTTATAATTATGTTTTCTGAGTACACATTACTCTTTAAATCTACTAGGTTTTCAAACAGAATATCTTTAGAGATTTGAAAAGTATATTGAAAGAAAAGCATATCAAAGAAGTACAAATACAAAAAGATGATCATATTATGAATGGAATAGTTGATGAACTATTTTTCCCTGTAGTGACAAATGCTTATATTTTGTTCCAGTTTATTTAGTTCTTAATTTTAATGTGCATGCAAAATCTGCTGTTATAAAATGTGCTTTCCAGTTACAATGGACCAACCTTCCCTATTAGTAATCTTTGATGTATACAGGACCTGGTATAAAATATCCATTGTAAGGAAGGCAAAGCTGTTGAATATTATTTTCTTAATAACTATTTCTGTATAGTTCCAAATTTCAGTGTATTGATGTTATCCTCCTTTCTTTTTCTAAATATCTTCAGTTATTCTTGTACACCTGACTTTGTATGCAGGTATTATAAACCAGACAAAAGAACAGACAAGGTATTGTTTAGGAATGCCTTCTCACTACTCAAAGAAGGTAATCCATGAAGATGATGAGGCAGAATTCGAGAAGATGAAAAAAGAGATCGAAGCTAGCCAGGAAAATGCATTGAGCCTGTGCACAGAGAAAGTTTTGCTAGCCCAACAAGCTTATGAACTGGTAACCAACCTTTTGCTATGACAGGAGTTCTCGAAATCATCTCAATAGTTAACCCTAGTTTATTGCTACAAGTACATGGTTTTGTGTATGAAGCATTCTAAAAATTAATAGCAAAGTTTTCAGACCATTGACCAGAACTGACCTGCCATGAACTTAGAAGACTAACTTGTGACCTACTTTGTTAATCAACAATTTATGATATGTTGATCCTGATTTGAAAGTGCCTAGATGAAGGGTGTTACAAGCTTTATATTGGAATAGTATCAGTTTCAATTGCTCCATTGTAAAACACTGAATTTCAATTATGAGACATCTTAATCTGCAAACAGATTCGTTAAATCTCCTCTGGACTAATTTATCATTCAGCATGTTTAGACCAAAGCTCTACAGTGTTCTCAGAATCCTGATTTGCTTTCCTACATTTACTTCATTTCTATACAATCTAGGATATCTGAAGCATATCAATAGGATCAACATGATTGTCTGTTTATTTGCAATATAATTTGCAAAGTAATGGACTCTAGAAACAAGAAATTGTCTTTCATTGTGTTACTCTTCTTTATTCCTTGATTTCATGCACTATTGTTAGTGAGGGAAGATAATTTGCATAGTTGTACTTGTACTTTGGTCACTTTTATCATGCAAACGGGAAATTGTCAAGCAAAAAATAATTACAACATTTGCAAAAGAAATTTGTAAAATGTGCAGACTAAAAAGGTTCTTGGCATCTTGACAAACTAATCCTTGCTAGTTATCTTCATACATCTCCATAGTGGCACGCATTGTTAAGAAGGTGATAGCTGCCAATCTCATAAGTGAGTTATCTTCATCAAGTTGCTTACCTTCCTGACCTGTCCCGTCAGTCTATGAGCACCTTCATCTTCATAGGTTTTTTTCACATACATCTCTATATATAGTGCTTTTTATGCTTATTTAGGGAATGTGCTTTGCCATAAAACCTAAAAGAATAAATTTTTGACCACCTCACTGTGTTTCTGATACAATTTTGCATGAAGTATAGTCCATACTCCATGAACACCTAGGTAAGATTCAGGGTATCGAGAAAATGTGGAACACATTATGTGCACAGAAGAGGATCAAAGTATGCTTCCCTAGTCTCCATTTGAAGATTTCAATCCCTGGATGTCTAACCAATGGAATGCACTTAGTTTAGTAAGAATCCACCAAACTGCATTACTTTTGAGATTTTTTTTCTTAACATGGAACATATTATGGGCACAGAAGAGAATAGAATGTTAGGATCAAGAGCGGCACTAAGAGGGGGGATGAATTAATGCAGCGGAAAACTTTCGTGATTTCAGAAAATTGTTCATTTCGTTTAAAACCGATTCTGACGAAAATGGTTTCGATTCAATCAGTTTCGGAGAGAAGTTGAACTTGAAAGCTTTCGTAAAAGTGCAAGAGAAGATTAAGGAGGTTTGCAGTAAAGTAAATTGCACAAATGAAAAGCAAACCGGAATTTAGAGTGGTTCGGTCAAGGTGACCTACATCCACTTTCGGATTCCTCCTTTAACGAGGTCACCGGCATCCACTAAAGGCCTTCCTTCAATAGGTGAAGCCAAACACCTCTTTACAGCATTTTCTCCTTTTCTCGGGTTTAGGAGACAACCCTTACAAGTCTCACTCCTCTTTCTTGGATGGTTACAAGGCTAAGAGATGAAGGAGGAAAACTCTAACTTTTATAACACTTTTATAACTCAAAAATTCAAGATTAAGCCAATATTTTCATGCCCTTTCATGTAGAAAAGGGTGGGGTTTTTATAGGCCCCAATGGCTTCAAAATTGGAGCCAAAAAGTATCACATCCCGGGAATCTCGAGTACTAGCGGTACCACCGCCGTTACTAGGCGGTACTACCGTCGCTGATCTGACTCTGGACGGTACCACCGCCCAAAAATCCAAGGGCACAGCCTTCTAGGCGGTGCCACCGTCGGCCATGTTTTCAGGGGCTGAATTGGGTGCTCAATTCATCCCAATTCAACCCTATTAAGAGCCCAGTTGGCCCCTAATTAAGTTAGTGGGATCACCTCCCAATCCTAACTTAATTTACGCTCTAACTACGATAATTAAGACATAATTTACTGTGCTTCTTGTTTCGGTGCGTCAATTGCTCTTCCGGTGAGCTTCCGACGTACTTTCGGCGAACATCCGATGAACTCTCGGCAATGTTTTGGCGGACTCCCGGCAAACTCCTAGACTTTACGACAATTTTCTTGGCGAGTTCCGACGAGCTTCTTTGGCAAGCTCCTAGACTTATCGGTTGGTTCCGGCAGAACTTCCGACGAACTGACACGGACTTAGCTGGTTTTACCTAAGTCGTGCGGCACCCTTGCACGTCCGTCCGCAAAGGTCAGCCTCCCCGAAGCCTCCCATTGTCCCTTAGGACCAACAAAGAGAGAACGGGTTAAAGAGAACGCCTCAATCGGGATCCACAAGCAAACATGTCCGAAAAACACTTCATAGACAATGCAAATTACAAACAGACTTTACAAGCTCTGAACAGTGGCACAACAAAGGGTAAAATGGTCCATTACAGACCGAAAAGCTCTCGCACGTGTCCACATGACACAACCTTTATTTACAAGCGTAAAGAGGCCACCAACCCAACTAAAATGGGACTTATAAGCCTTCGGCTGCCCCTCTACACACTGTACAAGGCATGAACATGCCAACAGATACGGACAGATATAAGCATTACATCAAACATCCTGTTTCAAAGTTTATCCGTGACATTCTCCCCCACTTATCCCTTCGACGTCCTCGTCGAAGCCTTTGTGAACACTGCAACTCTTCGCCTTTGCTGAGTCTTCAATCTTCTGCTCCAGCTGCAATGCGCCTCCTGGCTCCCAGTTGCTCTCCGCTGCTGTTTCTGAGTAGTCGAACCTTTGATCCGCCATGCTGCTTCAACTCGCCAATGACTCTGACTCTGGTGTGAGGTTGGCTGAGTTGTTTTGATCCTCGTTGATTCCTATGGATCCACCAAATGAAGGAAAAGACCATCCTTACTGCGCCAGTCTCTCAAAATTTCCACATGCTGCTTGAACTGGGTAGATGCTTGTTGGAGCTTTAACGAGCATCGCCTCGCAAACTTCTGAAGTTTTGGGTCCTTCCTCCACAAAATCTGCTCATTGACTCTTCTTTCGGTTAGTTGTCACATCCAAGTAGGTTCGCATCACTTCCGCTTTCGATTGGCATTTTGTTGGGAAATGAAGCGGACAATCTACTCTCAGTAGCACTGATCACCGTCGGTGAGGATTTGACAACTATTGTCTTCCATTATCTTCGAAGGGTCTTTGAACTTGTGCAGGGCTCCTCTGCTGGATGGATAAGAGAATTGGGGTACTCGGTTTCGCCCATTCTCTTAAGAGTTGAGAAGGCAAAGGTTACTTGACTTCGCCCGCCTCCTCGAGGTTGTACTTCATGCATCGAGCTGGTTACTGGCCTTCGCTTGCTCTTTGCTCACACTTCTGAAGCACTTGAAGTGTTTGCACTCCTTGCATTGAGTTAGTTACTGTGATTCACCTTCTCAATGCCATTGAACTTCTGGAATGCAGGAAGTTTTCACCCCAACTTGGAGTAATTCTCTGATAGATGAGGTCGCCTTTGGGATTGTACCGTCTTCTCCATCAACCCTGCCGCCTACTCCACTGAGTAGCAAAGGTACAGCACCGCGTACTGCCTGCTTCGTTTCTTGGTCGTGCACTCTTGCATGACCCGAAGTCCTTCACTTACGGCTATCTTGATGAGAAACTTGTTGACACCGGTCTTACGAAGTTTCTTGGCCTCTGCCCTTCAGCCTTGTCTCGGTACTTGGAGATTGCCTCTGCATGCTCCACCTCCTCGGCCCCTTTCATGACCAAGCGCTCTCCCTCCATGAGAGCAAGGGATCAGTGACTTGCACGGAAGTCCCGCCTTTGCGGTACCATGGCGCTGCCATGCCCATGGCCCTACTATCCGTCGTCTCGTCTCTGTATCCCTTTTCTTCACAATCAGTAGAGATGTCTCTGTGGCACTCCTCTGAGTCCACCTCCATTCTAACTGATGCTTGATTTTGGGTAGCTAAGTCCCTTTGGACTCGTCGTCGCTTCCTCGCCCCTTTCGACCCCCTGCTTCAACACCTCTGTGTTCTCCAAGCAGTCCGTTTGGTCGATGGAAAGACAGACTGTAACTCCCATGCATGGCCTCTGCCATCACGTTGTAGAGTTTGCACCGATTCTGTTCTCCTTAGCTTCCTTGGTAGCAACGTTCGTTTACTCGACCTTGTCCTCTGACTTGTCGAGCTCCCTTAAGCGAATATGAGCTTTGGACCAGTCCAACTCTCCAGCTGCTTCGATCATACCTCTGCATGATCAAGTCCCTCTCATGGAACTCACTGGTACTTGCATTCGAACTTTTCCCTTGGTGGAACCCAACCCCCATATGCTGATGACCAAGGTTTTCATCCGATGCAAAATTCGATGCATGCTTAGAAGACCCGCCTCTGCGATACCATGGCCTTCACTCCTTGAATCCATAGCCCTTCTTGCCGTCGTGTTGTTCACCGAAGTGGAGCTCCCAGTAGCTCCCGATCATACCTCCATATGATCTCATCCCTCATGGGACCGATTGTGTGTATCGCATTGCCACGAACTGTTCCACCACGATCCGCTGTACCATGTCACCTCCTGGTGACATCTTCATTGCATTCTGATCCTTGTGGAATAAACTCGAATTGTGAACCCTCCATGTGTGGCCTTTGCCAATACATCGCAGGGTCCCTTCCACCTTCGATTTTGTTCGCTCCTCTGGCAATCGATCTTCATCCACCCACTCCTGGGTCACACCTAGATGAAGCACCGCTCTAGGACAGTCCGTCGCCTAGTAGCTCTCGAAGTCCACCGACTTCACTGTAATCTGTGCACCATTGTCTGGATCCTGGGCCTCTGCCCCCTACCAGCACAATCTCCGCTGCGCACTGCTTCCTTCATAGCAACTCAAATGGCAACACTGTGGCATATTCTTCAAGAGTACCCGCCTCTGCGTCCTCTTGCCCCGTGCTAAGGCCCTTCTGAACCCAACTTCGCCTCCGCAAATTGAGTCGCCTTAGTTCCTCCATCAAATGCTTCTCCGAGTTAAGGTGCATGTGCCGCGAAGCTCCCTTCGTCTTTGGCACCATGCAAGATGAGTCCGCTCCGTTAGAAAGAAGGACCCATGGAACAACATGATCCTACTCTTGCCTCTGCAAGAGTTCATGTCCTTGACCTCTGTCTAAGGAAAGCACTGTGCCTCTGCTCCATGTTCCAACTTCTATGCCGGCTCCCTTCATGCGGCTTGGGTACTTCGCCAAGTTACACCCAAGTTGCTCCGCTCCTCGTTTTTGCATTGAGTCGATGGTGGCTCTCGCACCCACCATTTCACGGGTCAGCCCTCCCTTGAGTCCGATCTCCACATCGACTCCAAGTGTACCTTCATAAGTTGCTTTAGGTCGCTCCCCCACTTGATCTCGCAATGCATCCACCAATGCATTCTCTAAGCGAGATCATGCGACGACTCCTCGCCGCTTGCTCAGTCCATCGAGCTTCGTGGAGTTGTTGTTTGTTGAGGTACTCCTCCTCAACATGTGAGGTCCATGTCACATGATTCTCCCTCTGGAGAGCCGAGACTTATCCCTCCTGGATAACTGTCCCGTTGGAGCAATATCTCTCTTCGTTTTGGAGACCACCATCCCCTTGGACTACTCCGAACTGCTGAACAAACTGTGCACTGTTCTGCCTCCTGCAAATGCACTTGCTAGATTGCGACTTCATGTCAATACAGCCCCCGCTGCACCCCTCAAGGCCTAGCAACATGCTGAACTCGTTGCACACTTCAGCTTCCGACGGACGTATCCTTCACATGCCGAAGAGAAAGTTTCAATGCTCCATAGCGCCGAGTTTCGGTCGCCTTGGGATGGCCACGAACATTCCATCGTCCGCATACAAGCCCATGCATGAGTACCAAATTCTTCGAGTTAGCAATTCCCCTCACCTCTGTGAGCTTTGCATAACTCTTTTGGTCGTTGAGCAACTCATTCCACCTTACATGGTCTCATTCTTGCCAAGCGCCTCGCTTGCCTAGAGCACCATCAAGTATAGTTGTCAACGTTGAGCCGTAGTTCAAACTCAGCCATCCCAACCTTTGTGCGCTCCAAATTCTTCCAAGCTTGCCTGTTCTCGTGGTGCCTCTTGCGCGAAGGGTTGGCCATTCCTCTGAATGTCAATCTCAGATGCTCGCTCCTCTAAGCGACTCTTTTCCCTACATCTCCATGCCCGTTTTCCCTCAAACGGTCGCGCGTGTGCTGACTGCCCTCAACGCAGCCCCACTAGGTCCCCCACGTTTGCATGTCAAGTGTTTCTATGAGTGCTTGTCCCGCTCTGATACCATATGACACGGACTTAGCTGGTTTTGCCTAAGTCGTGCGGCACCCTTGCGCGTCCGTCCGCAAAGGTCAGCTTCCCCGAAGCCTCCCATTGTCCCTTAGGACCAACAAAGAGAGAACGGGTTAAAGAGAACGCCTCAATCGGGATCCACAAGCAAACATGTCCGAAAAACACTTCATAGACAATGCAAATTACAAACAGACTTTACAAGCTCTGAACAGTGGCACAACAAAGGGTAAAATGGTCTATTACAGATCGAAAAGCTCTCGCACGTGTCCACATGACACAACCTTTATTTACAAGCCTAAAGAGGCCACCAACCCAACTAAAATGGGACTTATAAGCCTTCGGCTGCCCCTCTACACGCTGTACAAGGCATGAACATGCCAACAGACACGGACAGATATAAGCATTACATCAAACATCCTGTTTCAAAGTTTGTCCGTGACAGAACGTTCAGACTTCCGTTGAACTCTCAAACTCCTAATGAGATCTCGATCTTGACTCCAGCACAACACCTGTTTTATGTCTTACTGCTATCGTAGTTAATCCTACACACTTTTCTCAACATATAGATTAGATCAAACAAATTACAATTAACTTCATAATCAAAATCATTCAACAATCTCCCCCTTTTTTATGATGACGGAGTTAACCTTAACTCCCCCTATCTATATGTCATATTTGAGAAAAGACATTCTTGAATTTAAGGCCTTTGAATTCAAGAAACAAACCGATAAGATAAGTTAATTAAACTTATCAACATGCACATCATGATTCCTATCATGATCTATCATTCTCAAAATACGATGCCAAGTATTTCTCAAAATGATGTCAAGGCATGACATCCATTTTCAAGTATGATATTTCAAATATGAAGATGACAAAGATAGCAATTCATCATTCTATGGCAAGATATCAATTACAAAATAGCAAGTGAAGCTCTAGATATCTTATCATAATGAAAGAAATTTATCAAGCAAACATTTCAAGTATATATGATGAAATACATTGCATTCATTTGTCATCAATTTACCACATTTTGGTATTATTTCTCTCCCTTTGTCATCAACAAAAAAGAGAACAATTTAACAATACAAGTGTGGTAAAAAAAATCAAGCAAGTTTCACACTCAAAAGTTCTCATCATTAAATGTTATCAACATTAAAATGATAGATTCTAACAACTTCTCCCCCTTTGTCATCACATTTTGTATAAAAAAGAGAAAAGAAGGTAAGGAGGGAATCCATTGAACTAAATTTGTGAAATGATTTGAATCAAGTCGAAAAACGATAAATAAGTTTTCATTAAAACATGCTTTCATTTTGACAAAGAGAAGGGATTCATAAAAAGGATCGAGATATCCATATGAAATCAAATCCCCACGAAAATTATCACACTCGTGCTTTCATTATCACACACGAGAATTCATCTTTCAATAATTAATATATCCATTGGAATTCCTTCAATTTTCATAACAAGAATTCATGGGAGAGGAGTATCACATGAAGGAGAAATTCACCAATAAAACTTCATAGTGAGAAGAGCATTACATCAAATCTATTTCTCATTAAAAATTCATAAGAGTGGAATCCATAAGAGATGCATTTGTCAATTCCTTCCATGTATCAAACATCAAGATGTGTATAAACACTTCATGCATTTATAAAATGTTTTGTCATAGTCTTTCATCACTACTTGCATGAGGTAATATCATTAGTGCTTGTAGCACTCAAAAGTTAAGAATCCGATGTATGATTAAAACTTCTCAATATTCAATAGAAATCATAATCATCAAAGTAAACATGATATTGCATCATTGTATGATTACATACTCATCATTTAAAGAGATCACAACATCATAAAAACTTTCAGCATCAAAGCACAAAATTCCAACATCAAAGTAAACATTTTATTGAAGCACACAATCTTATCATCATGTAAAATTTGCATCATAAAATTATCAGCACAGAATTTAAGTGAGTGATCCAAAGAATCAAGAAAGTCCGAAAACGAAATTTAACAAATTCATACATTCGGACAAATTAACATTCCTAACTTCGCAAATGATCATCAAATAATGAGTCAGGTTATAAATACCAAAAGTTGAATGTATCAAGGAATTTATTCATTTAAAAGATTTATTAAGTCTAATTCTTAGAGTGATACATTCATCAAAGTAAACACAGAATTTCACCATCTGAGTAGGCAACATAAGATTACAACATAAAAGAGATTACAATGAAATTTTTGCATCAAAGTAAGCAGCATTTTAAGATTACAAACAGCAAGGTAATCAACATAAGATTACAACATAAAAGTAAGCATAATACAATAGAGAGATTTCATCTTTTGCTCATTCAGGTAGTGGTAAGTTAAAATGTCTAAACTAGGTATTAAACTATTGGTGAATCTGTTGCAACTCAGTTAAGATTTAATCTTAGCATTGTTCAAGTCGATCTTGTCGTTGTTCAAAACGATCCATCTGAGTCCCTATGTCGTCGATAGATGAGGGGGGAGGTGCTTGCTCTACTGGAGGTGATTCCTCAAAGGGATCAGTTGGAGGAGATAGATTACTCCTAAAAATTGGTGTTTCAGGTTCTGGTTCTGGTTGGAGGGGATCAGTCCTTCTAGGCAGTCTAGTTCATATACCATTTCTGAATGTACATCTCATCCGTCGAAATATATTTCTATTTATGATACTAAATCTGTCTAGTTTTATAACTTCTTCGTCGGGTGGAATGGCAATATCATAGGCATGGAGTAGTCTTATGATTAAGCCACCATATGGAAGCATCATGTCCTTTTTTGATAGTTCAATCATGTTTTGTTGGATTAGGTAACCAAAACAATTGTTATGTCCCTTCATAATACATGGTACCTAGTTCCATTTGGCTTACTTCATCATAATGATATTGCTTTGGGAGAATGATACTTATCAGGATGTAATGAAGTATTTTGGTGCTTAAAGTTAGTAAATGTTCGTAGCTTTTTGGAAGAATCGTTAAGTTAGGATTGCCAAAAATTGTTCCTAAGGCATTAACGTAAGTAGTCACAACTGTTTCATCATCCCATTGTCCTCTAAAATATCACCCTCTTTCTTTTACTGGAATTCCTATGATGTTGCAAATGGTTCTATCCGTAATTGGTATATGATGTCCTAATAGATAGGTAGATACCCTTTCATCTTTATCTATATGTAAATTATTATAAAATAGCCTAACAAGCCTAGGGTAGATAGGTTCACTCATTTGAAGGATTGGGAGAATGTCTAGATTAGCAAACCATTAAATAGATTCCAAATCACTTAATTCGTCTAAATCAACATATTTATCCTTATGAACATGTCTAGACTCTATGGATGAAAATTTTAGGGCATGTTGATTAGAATTAAAAAGTAGGGAGTCATAATTTTCATCTAATCTCCTCTTCCCTTTGTCCCTAGAGGATCTTCTAGAAGCCATGAGACTAAACACATAAATGATGAGAGAACTACACATAAGAGGCAAGATCTATCAATAAATTGATAGAAGAGGTTTGAGAATTACTCTTGTAGTAATCTTCTTGAAAGGTTGAGATTGATCCTTGGATTTGAAGAAGGGGAGGGTTTCCTCGAGTTTCTAGAGGAGGATCAAGGAGAATGAGGGGTGGAGAGGTGTTTAGAGGTGTGAGGAAGGAATGTAGGAGGGCTTGGGGTCGGTTCTATTATCGACCATAAGTGCCTTTTTATAGGGCAAAGTTATGGGCGGTGCCACCGCCTACAACCAGTGCCCACTGGCGGTGTCACCGTCGGTGCACTGTTTTAAACCCTGCGGCTTCTCAATAGAAACAGTGCCATTGCCAGGGCACTATTTTCCTCAACTTATCACTTTTCTTTTTAAAGCATTATGGCTTCCCAATAGGCAAGAAGTCTTGCTTGCTCTTTCAAGCAGCATCATAGTCATTTTGTGGTGCGAATGCTTGTTCGCGTGAATCTCGTACCAAGTCAGTTTTCGTAAATGGGAGGGAGAAGTAGAGAACTCTTATTGAAATTATTAATTCATAAAAGACCAATCATATCAATGTTCCATGAATCATATTTGTAATGAGAGATAATAGCAAATGAAGACTTATTTTTTAAATGTCAAGAAATCCAGAAATTTTGAGAAAGGAACTCATGTATAAAAATTCTCAAGTTTCAAATATTGAGAGATTATGATCAAGTGTTTATCACTTAAGATTTCAAATAATAATTGCATCATCAAGTCATCAAACATGATCTTGTTTTAATTCTAATAATCTTTTCTTAGTGTGTTTTCCTTTTTTTTTGTTTTTGGCTTAGAGCTTTATGAGATATTTTAGATCTCTGGTCATAAGCCTTGAGCATCCAAAATCAAAGTATCATCTCTTGCTCCTAGCTTGTGATGGTGCATTTTTCTACAAAAAGAGATGATTTTTAGGTACCCATTTGACCTTGGGTGCCTCAAAAATCGATTTGCATAGCTTATCATGTTGCATTGAGTCATTTGAGATTCTTTTAGGAACCCAAATCAATTTATGTGGACTATATTTCTTGAATGGACATTTGTACGCAACATGTCCAAATTTGCAACAAAAGTTGCATTTGGTGTGAGGTGATACATGCAAGGTTTGCCGTATCGGACTGTACCGCCCGATACGGGCGGTACGTACCGGTCCGACAGGCCAGCGGTACGCGGACCGCCCCGTACCATACCAAGTACTGTAGCAGTGTATAGTAACATTGTAGCAGTGTACAGTGCTCGGTACACGTGAGTGTACCGCTCGGTACACCTGGGTATACCGAGCGGTATACCGTACCGTACCGGTACCGAGCCCGGGTCGAAACGCCGGTACGGTACGGTACGGCGAACCTTGGATACATGCAAGGTAGGGGGCATTTAATAAAGCTGGTTGGATTTTGGTGAGAGCTACTCACAAATTCAATTCCGCCTTTTTTTATGAACGTGACCTTTATTGGCAAGGATCATGTTCAAGGACATGTTACTAACCTCAAATTTCTTCAAGATTTCTTTGAGTAGCAAGTTTTCCTTTTGAAGTATTTTTAGTTCATGGCATTTTGTGCAAGAAGCTAAGATATTTTCATGCTCAATCTTTACTCTATCAAAGTCGCTAATAAGAGAAGCATGTTCCTTTTTCAAAGAGTTGTACTTTTTACTTAAGGTTCTACATTCATCAAATAATTCATGAAATGCACTTAAAAGCTCATCAAAAGTTAAATTTGCGTCTAATGAATTTGTTACCTCATCTCCAATAGCCATTAGCGCATAGTGAGCAACTTGCTCGGTGTTGGTTGGCTCCTCTTCTTCAGAAGCACTTGAGTCGTCCCATGTAGCTTTGAGAGCCTTCTTCATTGGTTGCCTCCTCTTTGCTTGGAGACATTCACTCTTGAAGTGTCCCGGCTTCTTGCATTCATAACATATCACTTGTTCTTTCTTAGGTTCAAATTTATTTTTAGTATCATTTTTAAATTTATTTCTTTTTATAAATCGTTTGAACTTCTTTGTTAAGAGTGTCACGTCATCATCAAAGTGGTCTTCTTGTGTTCTCACTTGAGTTTTCTTTCAAGTGGTCTTCTTGTGTTCTCAGTGTCATATCCTTCCTGTTCTTTGGAAGGGTGTCCTCAATCTTTTCATGAGCTTTACATATCATTTCATAGGTCATTAGTGACCCAATTAGTTCTTCAAGAGGAAAATTATTTAGATCGTTGGCCTCTTGAATGGTCGTTACTTTAGGGTCCCAACTTTTTGGAAGGGATCTTAAAATCTTATTAACAAGTTTAAAATCTGAGAAACTTTTACCAAGTCCTTTTAGACCATTGACGACATCCGTAAATCGGGTGTACATGTCTCCAATGGTCTCACTCGGTTTCATTTAAAACAACTCATAAGAATGCACTAAAAGATTAATTTTTGACTCCTTCACTCTATTAGTGCCTTCATGAGTCACTTCGAGTGTGTGCCAAATGTCAAAAACCGTTTCACAAATCAATACTCGATTAAACTCGTTTTTATCTAATGTACAAAACAAGACATTCATAGCCTTTGCGTTTAAAGCGAAAGTCTTCTTCTCCAACTCATTTCAATTGTTCATTCAACAATATTCCATAATTCAAAATCCATTGAAATTAAGAAGATCCTCATTCTAGTCTTCCAATATGTGTAATCCGTTCCATTGAACATAGGCGGACGCGTAATTGAATGGCCCTCTAGGTTGCCAGCAAATGTCATCTCTCTTGGGTTTAAAACCAAATGAGAGTGAACCTTGCTATGATACCAATTGTTAGGATCAAGAGCGGTACTAAGAGGGGGGGGTGAATTAGTGCAGCGGAAAACTTTCGCGATTTCAGAAAATTGTTAGTTTCGTTTAAAATCGATTTCGACGAATATGGTTTCGATTCAATCAGTTTCGGAGAGAAGTTGAACTTGAAAGCTTTCGTAAAAGTGCAAGAGAAGATTAAGGAGGTTTGTAGTAAAATAAATTGCACAAATGAAAAGCAAACCGGAATTTAGAGTGGTTCGGTCAAGGTGACCTACATCCACTTTCGGATTCCTCCTCCGACGAGGTCACCAGCGTCCACTAAAGGCCTTCCTTCAATAGGTGAAGATCGAACACCTCTTTACAACACTTTCTCTTTTTCTCGGGTTTAGGAGATAACCCTTACAAGTCTCACTCCTCTTTCTTGGATGGTTACAAGGCTAAGAGATGAATGAGGAGAACTCTAACTTTTACAACACTTTTATGACTCAAGAATTCAAGATTAAGGCAATATTTTCGTGCTCTTTCATGCAGAAAAGGGTGGGGTTTTTATAGGCCCCAATGGCTTCAAAATTGGAGCAAAAAAGTATCGCATCCCCGGAATCCGGGGTACTGGCGGTACCACCGCCATTACTAGGCGGTACTACCATCGTTGATCTGACTCTAAGCGGTACCACCGCTCTTTCATGCAGAAAATGGTGAGGTTTTTATAGGCCCCAATGGCTTCAAAATTGGAGCAAAAAAGTATCACATCTCCGGAATCCGGGGTACTGGCGGTACCACCGCCGTTACTGGGCGGTACTACCGCCGCTGATCTGACTCTAGGCGGTACCACCGCTGGCAGCATTGCTGCCGGCGGTACCACCGCCCAGAAATCCAGGGGCACTGGCTTCCAGGCGATGCCACCGCCGGCCATGCTTTCAGGGGCTGAATTGGGTGCTCAATTCAGCCCAATTCAGCCCTGTTAAGGGCCCAGTTGGCCCCTAATTAAGTTAGTGGGATCATCTCCCAATCCTAACTTAATTTACGCTCTAACTATGATAATTAAGACATAATTTATAGTGCTTCTTGTTCCGATGCGTCAATTGCTCTTCCAACGAGCTTCCGGCGTACTTCCGGCGAACATCCGACGAACTCTCGGCAATGTTCCGGCGGACTCCCGACAAGCTCCTGGACTTTACGACTATCTTCTTGGCGAGTTCCGACGAGCTTCTTTGGCAAGCTCCTGGACTTCTCGGTTGGTTCCGGCAGAACTTCCGACAAACGTCCGGACTTCCGTCGAACTCTCGAACTCCTAATGAGATCTCGATCTTGACTCCGGCACAACACCTGTTTTATGTCTTACTGCTATCATAGTTAATCCTGCACACTTTTCTCAACATATAGATTAGATCAAACAAATTACAATTGACTTCATCATCAAAATCCGAGATTCAACATAGAAGACCCGCTATGTTAAGCTCATTTAAATATTTCATTACTTGGATATTTAGTACATGGAACTCACCTTAGTCTTCTCATATTTCATTACTCTAGAATGTGTTATCTACTTTTCAGATTTTGGCCAAGATTTATAGAAAATTAGCATGATGCTACTTTCCTGTTTCTATAATTTATTTGGATGCACTTAGATGTAGGTCCTCCTCAGCTAAGTTGGGATGTCATGCAGATAGAGGGCCATTTGAAGCGCCTAGATGAGGATTTGAACCAGTTTGCAGAAGACTTAAAGCAAGGTATTGTAATTTTTCTTGGCAGTTATTCTGATTAAGTCCTAGTTCTCTTGTTTAATCTGATGCTACCTGATGGTAATCTAACCATCAACTGGGCCCTAGCCTAGTGGTCAGTTCCCCACTTCATCTTGAAGAGTTTCCATGTCTGAATTCTTGTGGATGTCATGCCAAGTATTTGACATGGGTAGTTCTCCAGGAGTTGGCGCTGCTGAATTCAAAACAGTTGCATTTATAATCATATTTCTGCAACTTATGTAAAGGTTACTCTGGAAATAATTAATCTTTTTTGTTTACTGACTTAATAAATGTGATGCTTTGCTACTAATTAGAAGGCTAATAGAGTTTTCTGTCCTTTAAATTGGATAACTCAACCAATACTTCGTTATTGTTGAACAGAAGGAAAGATTCCACCAGATGAACCAGCTATTCGTCCTCCACTTCCTATAGTGAATAGGGATGAAAAACGCAAGGGAGGTTATTTAACTCCTCAACCAAAGAGGCTCAGAGAAAGGGATTGGGATAGAGACCGGGATATGGATATAGAACTTATGCCTCCTCCAGGTAGTGATAGAAAAAATATTCCAGCATCTGCTGACGTTGATCAACCTATTGACCCAAATGAGCCAACATATTGTGTCTGCCATCAGGTTTCGTATTGACCTTTATAGACTATCTAATACGAGCTGTTCATAAATGTAGTTTTTCTTTCATAACGACGTCCATAATACTATGATATCATAAATGAAACCCTTTGCTTTCTCTATTTCCAGGTGTCATTTGGAGATATGATCGCATGTGACAATGAAAATGTAAGCTTCCAGGCTATTTGGTTTATTTCTTGCATTTCTGGACATCACCTTTTAGAACATTTTCTTCCAAGAGGCTTTTTGCATGTCAAGCTTTTTGTTTGCTTCACCTTTTATTTGTTAAAAAAGCTTCCAATCAATGAAGTGCCTGACTTAATCGCAGTGAAGGTTGATTTAAGAATTTATGCTAGCACACTTGTTCTTTTTCTATTCTCCTCTTCTGATTTTTCATTTGAAAATGTTATTATTCCCACGTAGCATTACATCCATTCATTTTTAGGTATCCCTCCACTGCTCTAAAGCATTAAGTTTGATTCCATAGTCATTTAGTTGTTTTCATATCTTCATATCGTGCATAATTTTTTTATGCACCTTGAAGCCATGGAGCACATTTCCGTAAATGGATATCGGGTTCTTAATGTTACATCCTCTGGAATTTACTTATCATATAAGTGATTTACAAATGGTGCCAATGCTAAGGAACCAGCCTTCTTCTCCTCCATCCTAAATTGGTAACATACATCTGAAACAAGAATTTGTTTTACTTGTTCACTTATTTTTCACATTAAAAAACAAATAATGCCATATTGGAACTCTTTTGATCGTTCCATTTTATTCTGTTTGTAACATTCTCCTACCAGATGAGGAAAATCTACTTAAACAATGCCAATAACCTTGTAGTTGGTTTCTTAGTTTGTGTTTTGTAGGTGGATGCAAGATGTATATTTGTGAAATTATATTATGGTGGACATACTGATGGATTTCCATGTTCTGCCACTATTGAATATTTTCTTATATGTACCCCCATTCCACCTTTATTATTTCTGATTTACTATATAAATTTAAAAGCACATATTTGCATATTTTTTAGTGTATCATCTCTTTTGAAATATTGTTAACATTTTTTTGCATGTCTAATGTTACTTTGATCTTATATCTGTCATTTTCAATCTGCAATTTTTTTTTCGTTGGGGTCCAGTGTGAAGGAGGTGAATGGTTCCATTATTCATGTGTCGGACTCACTCCAGAAACAAGATTTAAAGGGAAGTGGTTCTGCCCAACCTGTCGGAATCAACAATGAATTCTAGAATAGTCGGCCTGGGTAGAAAGAGGTGGTCTCCTACGAGTTCAACAGCCCATCAGCAATAGCCATTTTTTTTTCTTTTTCCTGCAACATTCTTAAGCTGTGGGAAACACCTTGTTGTATCGATGTATATTGCACGATAGTTAAGTGGTATCTTCTCACTGAAGAAGCTCTTTTCTGAAACGACATGAGCATAACTGTGCCGGTTATGTTTGGCACCAGTACTGGTTTCTGGTTGTCCAGAAATTATCATAGATGTTGCCCCAATTTCTTTCTTCAATTATCGCAAAACTGTGCTCGACTTAAATGTAGTCGTGTATGACGTTGGTTCTTCAAATTATAAGAGTTATTAAGCTCAGAAAAAAGGAGTGGTTCCCCTTACAGCTGTGATTATTTCCATGTATAAACTGCTCTTGAAAGATGAGACTGGTGGGTTTGCAGTAGTATTGTCTCTCGGAGAGGATACAATCAACATTTGGTATTGCAAAACAATACTAGTTTTAAGGAATTGGTATTGCAAAACAATACTAGTTTTAAGGAATTGTTATAGGACAAAAATGTGAGTGCGATCGGAATTTTGTTCGATTAAATGCGACTCATGGTTTCTACATTGCAAAGTTTCGATTAACTCAAGAAACTGAATAGTTTGTACTCACATAACAAAAATTGTAATTCTTTTTTCTATCTATCCAAAGTGTCGAACCATGTAAATTCTATTTTTATTATTTATATTTATATTAATGATTCTTTAGATTATATTTTAGAATCGACAAGTCTATCATTGTAAGAGACATTTTGTTCTTCCTCGGTTTTCTTTCAATCTTACCGTTCCTACAGGGAGGAAGGTCGAGAGTAGAATCTGTTGGAGGAATGTTCAGAGCCATCAGACCAATTCAACGGAGAAGAAATTGCCTCAAGTAGTGAATGACAAGCCATCAGGATTGAGAACAGTGTTTAGAACCACCTCTTCCTCTTTCCACATTTCTGCAAGGAGAGATGGCGTAAGCTATGTGCAGTTGCTTCAGTGACACTGGCACCGGTGCTCTTGGCAATTCTATTGAATTCCAAGAGGAAGATGCTGGTTCACAAAAAAGCTTGTTAATCTGTATTTTCTGTTGGTACTATTAATTGTCTTTGTCGTATATATATATATATATATATATATATATATATATATATATATATATATATATATATATATATATATATATATATATATATATATATAACACTAGGTAGAAAAGGAATTCGGATACTCGTGGCCCATGTTTAACTATTGATAGGGCGTATTTTGGCCCTATGTAAACCACTGATAGATGTTGCCGACCGACGCGATACCGTACGCCTCCAGAAGCGCGGGGTGCATGCCACGTCAAGCTCCAACGGTGCGACTGCACAGCCTGACCACCTCAAAAGCTGGGGGCGGTGTCGTATACTGTTAGGGCAGTGCTGTCTGACGCCGCTCAAGCACCCTCGAAGACACTATCTCATCAAAGAGGTTATTCTGCCCCCAGAGTCAACGGCTATGTCGGACTAGGGCCCAATCAATTCCCGCACGTAGGTATAAATACCCTCGACCAGATCTAGGAAAAAGGAGAGGAAGAAGAAAATGGAATAAAACCCAATCTAACTTGCTCGTCGGAGGGGCCAAAGTCGGGATACACCTGACGAAGGCCTTTTTGCAGGGAGGTGGTCACCATCAAGCCACAGGCGCCTTCACCCCGACGACTGAGGAGGGTGACCCAATGGCTTGGATTCGATAGGTGTCAGTTTTGTCTCCCATTCCAAAGAGGAGCCCGCGTGATGAGGAAGATCGCCATCTATCCTAGAGACGAGCGGACACGTCTTCCCACATATAGAGCTCGAGATCGACGGACCTTGAAAAGTCAACCCTCGCATTCCTACCAGAAGTTCCCAACGTCGGCGCGTGGGGTTAACCGTGCTGACTCATCAGAGTCACGATACCTTCGTTAAGTAACAACTATGTTTGAACATATTATCTAAATATCTCGGTTTATTATTTTTATTATTTTTCTAAGTAGAATTTAGAGTACATTAGTACAAAAATCCGACTCGGCAAGAAGACCCACTCCAAAAATGAAGGGTGAGATGCGACCAACTCAGTTGAACAACACATCTCAACCGTTAGATCACAACTCGAGGGCATTGTGTGTACCGTGGTCAACTCGGGATCGACAACAACCAGGGAGAGGGAGAAGACAGAGAGAAGGGAGTCGCGTCCATGGACAATGAAGGCCGCGACGAGGAGGAGGAGAGGGGGAAGTCTGCCGAGTCCTCACAGCCTCCGGTCAGTCGATCTTCTCTTCTCTTGAAAACGACTAGCTTTGTCATCTATTGTGGATCTTTCATCTGATCTTATCCATCTCTTGTGAGAAGGATTACATAATCTTTCATAGGTTTCGTAAAATTGAACTCAAACAAGAAAGGTTTACGTAATATTTAACATGTTTTGTATTGAATTTAAATGGTGTACTCGAAAAATTCTCTCTTGTTACTGAGATTTTCCATTTGAGGGGGTTATATTCATCATGCCAATTGGTAGGAGAATGGAGTTGCAGATCAAATGCTTCGATTTCCCCTTTCCATGATGTTAATTAGTGATCTAAAAGGTACTGTTGGTGAATCTTTACGCCGTGGTCGAGGAATCAGCACGGCTCGGTCCGATCCCGTAAGGTTGCCCAGGTGGAGAGTCGGGTGGAAGAAACGAACGTCGGGTCGGGTTTAGCTGTGGGCTTCACTGCTCGCTTCTCATAGCCAGCCCCTGCACTCAGGATGAGGACAGGAGGGGGATTTTCATACTCGGCCCCTCCAAAGCTAAAGTTAGAATGAAGTGGAATGATAGAGAGTTTAGTGTTCGATCCCCCCTCATTAGTCAGAGGGTTGGCTTTTATATCTGCTCTGGGGTGGTCGGTCGTACTCGGTCCTTTAATGGTCGTTAACTCCTCGGAAGGCTGACTTGTATTCTGTAGGCGTGCGCCGACCAACCCATATTAGTCGACACCGAGGGGCGCCGCTCGGGTTGGCACCGTCCCGAGTTTTGCAGAATGACTCTAGGGTGTCCGACATCGTACGGGTTGGCGCTATGGGATGTCGTTCGGGTCGGCACCATGCTGTCACGACCTTAGCTGGAATTGCCTAAGGCGTGCGGCACCCTTGCGGCCGAAGACGCGAACTTAGCTTGCGTTGCCTAAGTCGCGAGTCACCCATGTGGCAAAGACGCGAACTTAGCTTGCGTTGCCTAAGTCGCGCTTCGCCCTTGCGATCTTGCTCCGTAAGGATCAGCCCACTTTGTAACCTCTCGCAGGTCCCGAAGGACCTGTAAAAGAGAAAGAGAGTTAGATCGAAAGAACGAGCAACGGACAAGTCCCGAAGTCTCGCGAAAAGGAAAGCTTTACAAGCAATTAGTCGAACACCTTGTGTTCACAAGAGAAAAGAGGGAGAGGGAGAAAAACAAGGCTTTCAAGGATGAACGAACAGCTGCAAGCCCACAAACAGCCGCTCACCTGGTCCCGGGCGCAAAACCAAGTTCCCGTAAAGGTCACGTGCGAACTTGCGAAAGAGTGTTCAACGCCCGGTATATAACCGAAGCCCCATCCAGCCATGTGCCACCCGGGGGGTTCCTGGGGTCTGAGATGGCTGACATTTTGGTGAGCGGAGGCAGCTCTCCGCTCACCTCCCGCGGCACGCGAAAACGGAGCTGTTTTGGACTGTTTTGGGGCTGTTTTGCTCGGTTCGGTGAACGGTCGCTTTGCAACGCTGCAGCTTGTTCGAACTTACATATTTACAAGCAAAATGACCCAAAACCATGAGAAAATATGCTGTCAAGCAGCTGTACATGCGGGTGGGAGCGACGAACGGTTCGTTGAACGGAGTTGTTGCGGGTGTGCGACGACCGTTCGTGACATTCTCCCCCACTTAAACTGTCGACGCCCTCGTCGACGCTTGTTGGTAGTTGTTGATGACTTCTTCTTCATGTCGCAGGGTGTCTTCAGGCTCCCAACTGGCTTCAGTTCGGGGAAGCTTTCGCCACTTCACCAAGTACTCTGTCTGTTCCGCTCCGCTGGGTAGCTTTATCTTACGATCCGGCAGAATGGTTTCCACTCGCTTCTCGTAGGAGGCTGTGATGGGAGGAAGCCGAGTTGGAACACTTCGAGAAGCATCTTGCGGATCCGAATGGTAGGCCTTCAGGTTGCTGGCGTGAAGAACGTTGTGAATTTTGAACCACGCCGGCAGCTGCAACTTGTAAGAAACATTGCCTACTCTGCTGATAATTGGGAAGGGCCCTTCATACTTACGCACCAATCCTTTGTAAACTCTGTTCCTGAAGAATTGGAGTGATGCTGGTTGGAGCTTTACCAACACCAAATCGCCAACTTTGAACTCTTGTGGTCGCCTCCCCAAGTCTGCCCACTTCTTCATCCGTTTTGCCGCCTTCTCCAAGTAAGCTCGCGCAATATCGGCATTTCGATGCCACTCCTTTGCGAAATGATAGGCTGATGGACTACTCCCAGTATACCCAATTGCCATAGTGTGCGGAGTCGACGGTTGTTGTCCTGTGATAATTTCGAAGGGGCTCTTGTTGGATGTAGAGCTCCGCTGCAAGTTGGAGAATTGGGCGATGTCCAACAGCTTCACCCAATCTCGTTGATTGGCACTCACGTAGTGCCGGAGATACTGCTCCAAGAGCGAATTTATTCTTTCAGTCTGGCCATCCGTCTGGGGGTGGAGGCTTGTAGAGAAGTATAACTTTGACCCCAACAATTTGAATAGCTCGGTCCAGAATCGTCCCAGGAACCGAGCGTCACGATCGCTAATGATATTGTGTGGGACTCCCCAATACTTCACTACACCCTTCATCATCAGTCTGGCCGCCTCTTCAGCTGAACAGTGTAGGGGAGCAGCAATGAAAGTTGCATACTTTGAAAACCGATCGACCACCACGAGTATCGATCCAAGTCCCCCTACAGGTGGCAAGCTTGATATGAAGTCTAAGGAAATGCTCTCCCATGGCCTTTCTGGTATGGGCAACGGCTCCAAAAGTCCCACCGGCTTCCGCTGCTCCGCCTTGTCTTGTTGGCAAGTAAGGCATGTTCGAACATACTCCTCCACATCAATCCCCATCTTTGGCCAGTAGAAGGCCCTCTCCACGAGAGCCAACGTTCTGTGAATGTCGGGGTGTCCAGCCCAAAGGGAATCGTGACACTCTTTTAAGAGTTCACGCCTTAAATTGTCCACTCGGGGAACATAAACCCTATTCCCTTTTGTGTAAACAAGTCCCTCCTGGACCCAAAATCGTCGTGCCTTGCCTTCTTTGATGAGCTGCATCAGGATAACTGCCTGGGGATCACTATACAGTCCATCTCTGATTCGGGAAAGGAAGTTGGAGTGTAACTGACTTGCTTGGCCTCTGCCCTCCAGTTGTGCAGCATTCACGCATTCCACTTTCCGACTCAGCGCATCGGCCACGACATTCGCCTTCCCGGGCTTGTATTCCATTGCCATATCAAATTCAGCCAGGAAGTCCTGCCACCGTGCTTGCTTTGGGGAGAGCTTCTTCTGAGTTTGGAAATAACTCAGGGCGATATTGTCTGTCCTCAGCACAAATCGCGACCCAAGAAGGTAGTGTCGCCAAACTCGTAGACAGTGGATCACTACTGTCATCTCCTTCTCATGCACTGGATACCGCCTCTCGGTCTCGTTGAGTTTGCGGCTCTCGTAGGCCACCGGATGACCTTCCTGCATGAGTACTCCTCCAATAGCGAAGTCCGAAGCATCTGTGTGGACTTCAAAGGGCTCTCCATAGTTTGGCAATTTGAGCACTGGTTCTTCTAGGACAGCAGCTTTCAGGTCTTGGAATGCTATCTCACATTTGTCCGACCACTTCCAAGGCTGCTCCTTCTTCAGCAACTCCGTCAGTGCGGTTGCCCGCTTCGAATACCCGGCAATGAAGCGTCGATAGTAGTTGACGAAACCAAGGAAGGATCTCAACTCTAGCACCTTCTTTGGAGTTCGCCATTCCGCAACTGCTTGCACCTTCGACTTGTCCATCCGAATGGAGCCATCACCGATTCGATACCCCAAGAATAGGATCTCAGTTTGAGCAAAGTAGCATTTCTCCCTTTTTACGAACAACGTGTTCTCCCTGAGAACCTTGAAAATCGTCCGAAGGTGCTTGACATGCTCCTCGAGCGTTTGGCTGTAGACGACGATATCGTCCAAGTAGACGACCACGAACTTATCCAAATACTCCTTGAATAGCTGGTTCATGAGAGTACAGAATGTGGCCGGAGCGTTGGTTAAGCCAAAAGGCATCACCAAGAACTCAAACGCTCCATACCTGGTCACACAAGTAGTCTTTGCTTCGTCGCCTTCAGCAATGCGCACCTGCCAATATCCCGACCGAAGGTCGAGTTTTGAGAAATACTTCGCCTTGCCCAATTGATCGAACAAGTCTGCAATGAGCGGGATGGGATACTTGTTCTTCACTGTTACTTTGTTGAGGGCTCGGTAGTCGACGCATAATCGGAGGCTCCCATCTTGTTTCTTCTGGAAGAGAACTGGAGCTCCGAAAGGTGCTTTTGAGCTGCGGATGAGACCATCGCTTAGCAGTTCACCTAACTGCTTTCTGAGTTCTGCCAACTCTGGCGGGGGCATGCGGTAGGGTGGTCTCGCTGGAGGCTTCACTCCTGGCTCCAGCTCGATACTGTGATCCACGCCTCTGCGTGGTGGAAGAGTCTTCGGCAACTCGGGTGGCATAACGTCTTTGAACTCCTTCAGGACGTTCGCCACCACAGCAGGTTCTTGAATGGCCTCTTCGTTGAGTGGCTCTAGCTTCATAGCAGCCACGAATGTCAGTTCGTCCTTTCGCACCCCTTTCTTCAATTGTAATGTCGAAATATGTTGGGGCTCCTTGGTTCCTCTCCGAGAGACGGGAACCACGCAGGGGTCATCGCCTCCCATCATACATAGGGAGTTCAAGAACGGCATCGGCACCAACTTCGCCGCGTGCATAAACTCCATTCCAAGGATCACTTGGAAGTCGTCCAGTGGCACGGCCATCATGTTGGTGTTTCCGCTCCAAGTCCCGATTTTGATAGGCACACCCTTCGCCAACCCGGAGATTCGCCTGGCCTCCGAGTTCACCGCTTTCATTTGGCTTGGGCTCTTCTCCAAGGTCAACCCAAGTCGCTGTGCTTCGCGATCGGCTATGAAGTTGTGGGTAGCGCCCGTATCCACCATTGCACGGGTCGTTTGGCCATTTAGCTTAATGTCCACATACATCAGCTCGCTACTTCCTGCTTTTTGTGCCTTCGTCTTCATGTTCTCCCCCACTTGACCCCGCATAGCGTTCAGCAACCGCATTGCTCCCATTCGGGGTCCTTGCGACTCCTCATCGTCGCTGCTGGATTCAGAACTGCTTAAGCTAAGGGCGACAACTTTGCCCTTGTCCGATCGGGGAGGGTGGATGGAAGCCGTCAATGCATTGAGTGCCTGTTTTTGTGGGCACTCCCTTACCATGTGCGGTCCTCCGCACAAGAAGCATCCTTCAGGTTTTGAGGCCTTGCCTTTCGGGTTCGGCCCTTTGTGGGAGCTCTTCTTCTTCTGTTCGCCCCCGAGCTCCTTCCCTCGAGAATGTTTTGGAGGGCGATTGCCTGAAGACTGTTTCCTTCTCGCTGGGTCTTCAGAGGAAACAAAGTCGGTAAGCCTTTCTGCAGCTGTAATTGCCCCGACTACATCGGTAACATTCCTTCGATTCAACTCCTATTGAGCCCATGGTTTCAAACCATCAAGGAAGCTGAACAACTTGTCCTTCTCGGACATGTCCTGTATGTCCAGCATTAGTGCAGAAAACTGCTTCACATAGTCTCGGATGGTGGTACTTTGGCGGAGTTGTCTCAACTTCCTTCTTGCGACGAACTCTGTGTTCTCCGGTAGGAACTGAGTTCTCAACTCCCGCTTCAAGTCTTCCCATGTGTCGACTCGACACCGACCTTGTTGGATTTCCTCCCAACGAGTTCGCCACCAAAGTTTCGCATCTCCATTCAGATACATTGTTGCTATAGAAACTTTGGTATTTTCAGAATCGGGCCTCGTAGCTCGGAAGTATTGCTCAATGTCGAACAGAAAGTTCTCGAGCTCCTTGGCATCTCTAGCCCCTCCATATCCATGGGGCTCAGGTGCCCTCAAATTTTATGGCGGTGCAGCGCGGGTGTTGCCTCCTCCCGCATTTAGCGTTCTTATAAGCATGGCCACCTTTGCGGTGAGTTCCGCCACAACATCTTGTAAGTGCTGCACGGAGTCCTTGGTGTCATCAGACAGTCGGTCGACTAGGGCCTCGACCTTGTCGATCCTGGACTCCGCTTCCTCTTGCGAGCTCTCTACCTCAACAAGTCTTTGTTGGCCATGGTAGAGTTCCTCCATGCTCGCTTCCAGAACATCCAGGCGGGTTTCCGCCGTCGTGAGTCTCTCCTTATGACTCTTTTTCCCAGTTAGCGCACCAGATTGTGCTTCCTCCGCTCGCGGAGAGTTGCCAACTTCTCGCTCATCCTGTTCGCTGCCGCGATCCTCGTGAGCGGCTCCAACAGCATGAGAGCGAGTGTGCACATGCAGCCCACCTGCGGCTGCTTGGGGCAAGGGTTCGGCTTGCCCCGTCTTGCTTGATTCGCCACGATGCTTTGCCATGGCGAAGTTGCGAAGTTCGTTCGCTGTTCGATCGAAGAGCTTGCCCGCTCTGATACCACAATGTCACGACCTTAGCTGGAATTGCCTAAGGCGTGCGGCACCCTTGCGGTCGAAGACGCGAACTTAGCTTGCGTTGCCTAAGTCGCGCTTCGCCCTTGCGATCTTGCTCCGTAAGGATCAGCCCACTTTGTAACCTCTCGCAGGTCCCGAAGGACCTGTAAAAGAGAAAGAGAGTTAGATCGAAAGAACGAGCAACGGACAAGTCCCGAAGTCTCGCGAAAAGGAAAGCTTTACAAGCAATTCGTCGAACACCTTGTGTGCACAAGAGAAAAGAGGGAGAGGGAGAAAAACAAGGCTTTCAAGGATGAACGAACAGCTGCAAGCCCACAAACAGCCGCTCACCTGGTCCCGGGCGCAAAACCAAGTTCCCGTAAAGGTCACGTGCGAACTTGCGAAAGAGTGTTCAACGCCCGGTATATAACCGAAGCCCCATCCAGCCATGTGCCACCCGGGGGGTTCCTGGGGTCTGAGATGGCTGACATTTTGGTGAGCGGAGGCAGCTCTCCGCTCACCTCCCGCGGCACGCGAAAACGGAGCTGTTTTGGGCTGTTTTGGGGCTGTTTTGCTCGGTTCGGTGAACGGTCGCTTTGCAACGCTGCAGCTTGTTCGAACTTACATATTTACAAGTAAAATGACCCAAAACCATGAGAAAACATGCTGTCAAGCAGCTGTACATGCGGGTGGGAGCGACGAACGGTTCGTTGAACGGAGTTGTTGCGGGTGTGCGACGACCGTTCGTGACAATGCGACGCCATCCCGAGTTTTACGGAGCGGCTCCGGTGTGTCCGGCACCAAGCGCCAACTGACCCGTACTGGTTGGCACTGAGGGGCGCCGCTTGGGTCGGCACCGTGTAGCGTCGTCCCGAGTTTTGCGGAACAGCTCCAAGGTGTCCGATGTTGACCTGTACGCCTCGTCCGGGTTTGAGGTGTCGCTCTGCGTCAGCCCGGTGGCCCTCTATCTGTTGCCACGTGAGGGGTGTCAAAATATGTCGTATCATTCTCCCCCCGCAGCACCCCCCACCCCCCTGCCCCTTGAAGAAGGCATGCATCGGGTTCCTCTCCAAGGGGCCCGGTGCATGGCGTGATGCGTCTTGCAGGTTGGGTCGATTGTTGTGTTTGGATTGGTAGTCTAGCAGCTGGTTGGTCAGGGACTTCCTCCTTGGTGCCGATCAGGTTGATGAACATCCCCAAAAGGCTGAGTTGACCGATCTATACGTCTTGGATGTAGGGCTAGCCCAACAATTATTCCGAAATCCCAGGTTGAAGGACACTCGCTTGGATGCAGACTTGTCCGAGCAACATTGCTCGGATCTGCCTTTGATTGAGCAACACTACTGGGGATTGGCCTAGCCGAGCGGCATGGCTTGGGCATTGGCTTGGCCGAGCATTACTACTCAGGCCCATGTTTGGCCGGGCAACTATTCGAGTGATGACAAAGTGCAGCATCGATGGGCTGCCTGTGACTGATCGAGCAACACTACTCGAGCACTAGTGATTGGCCTAGTTGAGCAACGTGGCTCGGGCATTAGCTTGGCCTAGCAACACTACTCAGGCACTTGGTTGGCCGAGTAGATATTAAAATGATGATTGAGCGTAGCGCCGATGGACTGCGTGTAATTGGCCGAGCAACACTACTCAGGCACTAGGGATTGGCCTGGCCGAGCCACGTGGCTCTGGCATTTGTTTGGCCGAGTAGTACTACTCAGTCACTTAGTTGGCCAAGCAGCTGCTAAAATGATGACTGAGCGCTGCGTGTGATTGGCCGAGCAACACTACTTAGGCACTGGGGACTGGCCTGATCGAGCAGCACTACTCAGGCACTAGGGACTTGTTAGGACTCTAGCTAGGAGAGTCCTAATTGAGAGGGACATTCATGTAAAACCTACCTAAGCCGACCTCTATTAAAGAGATGAAGAGGCCGACTAGGGTTAGGAGGTTGTTTCTTAGAGAAGAATTAGGAGTTGTAAAGGAATATGAGTCTTAAGTAGGAGTCATATTAGGAGTTGGTTAGAAGTAGAAGTCTTTAGTAGGAGTTCTATTAGGAGTTTGGATTTAGAAGCCCTATACATAGCCATGTATTCCTCCTCTTTTCATAAGCAATCGATGAATCTCTTTTGCAGCCTTTGAGTAGCAACTTGGAGGGAGGAACCCCTATAAAGTTCCAAGGAGGTCAATCCTCTAAAGAGATCAACCCCAAGTTAAGAATCTGTAAGGGTTCTAACACCTGATATCAGAGCAGCGTTCTTAGCGTCTCGTTGCCCTTCTACAGCCATCCACCAGCCCTCCACAACCACCCAAAATAATTCCCACAATTGCTTAAAAGATCGTCGCCAAATTCCGTCGTCATCTCCACCACCGCAGATCATCCTTTGATCCTCCCGTGAATTGCAACAGGTTCTGGTTTTCTACCTTACTACTGCTGCAATTTAGTTATCCTTATTCGAAAATCCAAAAAAAAAAATTATTCCTATATTGCTGCATAAACTTTTCGTTGTAAAGTTTTCATCTCTACTACGAAAGATATATTGCAGAATTCCAACCGCATAGCACAGTCTGTTTGATCTTCCTACTGCATTTTTTCTATCCAAATATCTACGAAATTTTTATGACAGCTTTAACACTTCCTAAGAGTAGATTTCCCTTTAGTTTTGTAAAAAACTTCTCAATATAAACCATTGATCTTTTACGTCTAAACTGCTATACTTGAAAATCTGCACTGTAAAATTTCAGCCGCAGAGCATAGTTTGTTTAATCTTGTTACTACGTTTTTTCTGTCCAAATCTCTATAAAATTTTTATGATAGCTTTGACACTTCCTAACAGTGGATTTCCCTTTAGTTTCATCGAAAAATTCTTAATATAAACCACTGATCTTTTATGTCTAATCTGCTACACTTGAAAATCTGTGCTGCAGAAAATTTCAGCCACATATTGTTGCCTTAACCCATCTATTTACAATCTTTTTTGAATAAAATTTCTTATACACTTTATAGATCATATTGGCTTTTATCTAAGATTGATATATTGAGGAATTCATCTCTAAAAACGATTTTGTGTTGCTGCAAATTTTCGTTGTAAACTACTGAAATTTTTCGATGAGAATTCTGCTATCGCAACTTGCACCAATTTCCTTGCTGTTATACTGCCAAAATTTTCTTGATTCAATTGGACATCCTTGTTGTCATATAAATTGAGATTTTGCTGTCAATTCCCTCCTCAAATTTCTCAAGTTTTTGGTGAAAATTTCATCGAGAAATTGTTGTTTCTTTGACGACAATTCTGCTCTTACAAGACAACACATACCTGCAGCAACTTCCATTGATTCCTATCAAACCTTTGCTGCCATCTACCATAGATCTAAAACTTTCATCCACAGCCCTAAAATTCCACCAAACCACACCCTCAAACTGCACCCAAAACAACCACAAAACAAGCCTAAACCGCAACCTACATCCACCAATCCACCAACCCTTTCGACCATCACTTCTCTCAACCTATACATGTCTTTAACCCGACAATAAAAAAGAGATCTTAATATCACAGATTTGGAAGCATATACTATGGCATTTAAGGAGGCAATCAATGCTAAATTCGAAGTTTTCGAGGCGCGAATGAAAAATAAGATTCAGACTCTCTTTACTGAACTTAATTTGGGCCGACCACCAAGCCCGAAGAAATCATATCAAGGGGAGAGCTCTAACCAATCGCACCAAGCCCGAAGAGATGACTTCCAAGAGAGGGGAGGTTCTATAATCGATCCCAACTATCCACGCATGAGGGTGAACTTCCCTAGATGGGAAGGAGTCCCAATTGGTTGGATCTCGCGCGCGGAGCGATATTTTCGGTACCACAAAACCGCGGACGCATCTATGGTAAAAATTATGGCTATACATCTTGAAGGGGATGTCATACAGTGGTTTGACTGGTTTGAACACACTCATGGAATCCTCTCATGGTGACAATTCAAAGAAGGACTGCTAATCCGCTTCGGACCAACTGATTACGAGAACATTGACGGACAACTAGCAAAGATCCGACAAACCTCCACCATTCAGGAGCACTAAACAAGGTTTGAAAGGTTATCTAATCAAACTCGTGGCTGATCTCAAAAACAACTATTGGGGACCTTCATTGAGGGCTTGAAGCCGGAGATCCGGGGAGAAGTTAAAGCGTGACAACCGTACACGCTTATGGCAGCCATCTCTTTCGTACGACATTAAGAGGAGCGATTGAACCATGAAGCTCGGAGGACTAGGGTTGCTCCTGTACCAGCAACACTGAAGCCTTCAGGCCCCCCACTGTCGATCGAGTCCTTGCACTAAAGAGGTTGACAAGAGAAGAGCTTCGAGAACGATATGCGAAGGGGTTATGTTGGCATTGCGATGAGCCGTGAGCATCGCTGTAGTAAAGGGAGACTTCTTATGATTGAACCAGTAGAAGAAGAGGTCATTGAACATCCAGAAGAGAGCCTTGAACATGAAGAAGAAGATGCTGAAGAAGAGCCACAACCGATCGAAGTTACGGTACATGCACTAGCCGGCTACTCAAACCCGTAAACGATGAAAGTTGGAGGCCTTCTCAAACAACAATCGATCACTGTTCTCATTAACACGGGCAGTACTAATAACTTCATAAATAGTAAGGTTGCTGTCCGGATGGCCTTATCTATCGGGAATTGCAGTAGGTTTGACGTTAAGGTCGCCGACGGATGGATTTTGAAGTATGATCGTAGGCGCTCGCGAGTGAAACTGTTGCTGCAGGACCAAAAGATAATTGCATATTTCTTTCTCCAACCTCTTGATGATCATGAGGCCATGCTCAGAATTAAATGGTTGACGACATTAGGTGATGTTTCTTGAAATTTTATGTAACTAATTATGAAATTTTACAATAAGGAGAAACAAGTGATATTGCACGCGAAACATGGGAGCGACGTAACGACGATTTGCACATAACAAATGAAGAAGGTTTTGCATAAAGCATGCAGCGGCTTTTTGGTACAACTTGAGCAGCAAACTAAGGGAGAGCCAATAGAATTTGAAGATCCAAACCTACTTCCTTTGCTTGTTGAATTTTCAGATATATTTGACGAACCGCACAACCTACCTCTTACCCGTCGGCATGATCATTATATAACGATTCTTCCAAGCAAACCTCCAGCAAATACTCGGCCATATCAGTATCTACATCTCCAGAAGGATGAAATAGAAAGGATTGTAAAAGATATGCTTGAAACATGAGTTATTCAGCCAAGTTACAGCCTCTACTCTTCACTGGTGCTACTTGTACGCAAGAAGGACGGAACATGGCGAATATGCGTTGATTACCGAGCTCTCATGTTTTGCTAGATGAAAGGGAGCACAAATCTTCATAAAGCTGGACCTTTGATCAGGGTTTCATCAAATACGAGTGTGCGAAAAAGACATACCGAAAACCGCCTTTCGAACACACAACGATCACTACAAATTTTTGCTTTTTTCAACAAAAGGTGAAATATCTTGGGCATATCATATCAAAGGAAGGTGTGATGGTGGACCCCTCTAAAATAGAAGCAATGCAGAACTGGTCGACCCCGAGGAACATAAAATTGCTATATGGCTTTCTGGGTTTAATAGGCTACTACCGCAAGTTCGTGAAAAACTATGGAAAGATTAGTGCACCACTTACTTCCTTCCTGAAAAAAGATGTCTTCCAATGGTCGGACAAAGCCTCCACTGCCTTTGACAAACTTAAGGTAGCCATGACGACGACGCTGGCGCTAGCACTACTAGATTTCAACCGACCCTTCATTATTGAGGCCGATGCATCTAGAGTCGGAATTGGAGCTATTCTCATGCAAGATGGTCGACCACTTGCATACACTAGCAAGGCATTGTCTCCCTCCCATCAAAATATATCAACATATGATAAGGAGATGCTCACCATTGTGCACGCAACAAGGAGATGGAGACCCTACTTGATCAGCCGACGATTTCAAATTAAAACTGATCATTAAAGCCTCAAGTACTTTTTGGAGTAAAAGATATCATCCCCTGAGCAGCAAAAATGGGTAACAAAACTTCTTGAATTTGATTATGAAATGACTTACAAAAAGGGGAAAGAGAATGTTGTTGCAGATGCGCTTTCATAGTTACCCGAACAAGCTGAATTTTCGGTCGTTTCACTTCCGACCAGCGACTTCCTTGAGGATATTAAGATGGAATGGCAGGTAGATCCGGAGACCAGTAAGATAATAAAAAAATTGGAGGAAGCACCAAGCTCCGTGGCTCATTACAATTGAGACTCAAAAGAATTACGCTATAAGGGTCGCATTGTGCTTATGACAAATTCTACTTGCATCTTCACGAGCAAATTTTGGATAAAGTTATTCCATATGCAGGGTACTAAATTGAAAAGGAGTACAGCATATCACCCATAAACCGACGGTCAGACGGAAGTTGTAAATAGGTGCTTGGAGATAGCCCAAAGCCACCTACCAAATATGACTACCCAAGGAGAACTCCAGACCCAGCCAAGTGCTATTATTGATCGACGGATCATGACTCGACGACGACGACCCACTACTGAAGTGCTAATACAGTGGGCGAACCTACCAACAGAAGATGCCACTTGAGAGAACTATGACGACTTGAAGATCAAATTCTCAGAATTCATGAATCGTTGGTCTCGAGGACAAGGCTGATTTGAAGAGGGCGGGTCTGTTAGGACTCTGGCTAGGAGAGTCCTAATTGAGAGGGATATTCATGTAAAACCTACATAAGCTGACCCCTATTAAAGAGGTGAAGAGGCCAGCTAGGGTTAGGAGGTTGTTTCTTAGAGAAGAATTAGGAGTTGTAAAGGAATATGAGTCTTGAGTAGGAGTCCTATTAGGAGTTAGGGTTTAGAAGCCCTATAAATAACCATGTATTCCTCCTCTTTTCATAAGCAATAGATGAATCTTTTCTGCAGCCTTTGAGCAGCAACTTAGAGGGAGGAACCCCTATAGAGTTCCAAGGAGGCCGATCCCCTAAAGAGATCAACCTCAAGTTTAGAATCTGTAAGGATTCTAACAGGACTAGCCTGGCCGAGCAACATGGCTCGGGCATTTGTTTGGTCGAGCAGCACTACTCAGTCACTTAGTTGGTCGAGCAGCTGCTAAAATGATGACTGAGTGCAGTGCTGATGGGCTGTGTGTGACTGGCCGAGCAACACTACTCGGGCACTGGGGACTGGCCTAGCCGAGCAGCTGCTAAAATGATGACTGAGCGCAGCGCCGATGGGTAGCGTGTGACTAGTCGAGTAACACTACTCAGTCACTTAATTGGCCGAGCAATTGCTAAAATAATGACTGACCGCGGTGCTGATGGGCTGCGTGTGATTGGCCAAGCAACACTACTTGAGCATTAGGGACTGGCCTGGCCGAGCAACTGCTAAAATGATGGCTGAGCGCAGCGTCAATGGGCTGCGTGTGATTGGTTGAGCAACACTACTCAGGCACTAGTTTGGGTAAGAAGGTATCCGATCTCTACAAGATGTCTTTGAGTGGGAGATTTTGAATTTTTGGCATTTTGGAGAATGGAAGAAAAGCCGGCTTCGACTTTGGCTTTGGCGGGAGCTCTAGTTCTTGATTGGGTTTCGAATCTTTTGAGCAGGATTCTCGAGTCCTTTTGCATATCTTCTCGTCGCCTTGCCTGGGAGTTTGGGCCTGGGCACTCCTTCTCATGAGCCATTATGATGAAATGAGTTGTCTTCCTCTTTTGAGTAGGCGAAGGGTTGCTTCGGGCAGTGGATTTTTCTTTATAAGTCCCCCTGCCGGCTCCATTTTTCTCATTCGCTTTGTGGTTTTCCTGGTTCTCTTCCTCAGTCATCGTCGTCCTCATTTTTCCTCAGTTATTTAGCGGTTCAGGTCGGTCGGGATGTCCTCTTCTTCTTCCTCGTCCTCCTCCTCTTTGTCTCCTTCTTCTTCTTCAAGTAGTCCTGGGGGAAGTAGCCCGTTGTCGGGTTGGGCCTCCCCGGTGAACGAGAAGGTCGTGCGGGCCCTTCAAGTTTCGAAATCGCTGCATGATTTCGATTATATTGTGACCAAGGAACTGCTTGGCCGCATCTGAGAGCACTATAGCATCCCGGCCGATTATGAGCTTCATGCTCCTCTGTTAGGGCAGTTGTGAAATTGTGAAATTGGGCAGATATGAGACGCATATGAAGTTCGATAATTTGCTTATTGTGAAATTGGGCAGGATCACCATGGTTATTGTGCTTAGCATATTGTATACTCTGTTGACCTTCCGAGGCTACACTTACGACAGATGAAATGTTTCTGCTTTCCATCTGTATTTCTATTTGTTGTATTGAACTTCTCTCTTGGGACAGTTTTTGGAGGTTCTTTGCAGGAGCTCAGGTAAGGTTAGGAGGTTCGCAGCTGGAACCACTGCTGGATATGCATTGTATGTGATCAATTGTAAATTGGATATCGGGGTTGCCCCAGGTTTGCATATTGAGGCTGTAAAGGAAGGGGAGGAACCTGTGGTCTTTGGTCCTAATTCCATTCTTGTTAACTACGGGAAAGGTTGGAATTTGCAGACTGTTACTGATGAAGGTATATAGTCGACACTGAATTTTACAAGATTCAGTTGTATATTAAACAATTGTCTGGAAGTTGATATTACAAATGTGTTTCTTATAATTATATTCTTCTAATCTCAGGGCATGACAAATCAATAGGAATGCTGCAGAATTCAAAGGTACTTCCAGACATCACTATATGTTTGTTTGTTAATCTTCAGCCATGCTTTCCTGAAACTATAGCAGATTATAATATTGATTGTATTGCTAGAATATTCACTAAATGTTACTTCTTAGAGTCTTGTGGGCAAAAAAATAACAAAGAGGGTCATATTGAATAATCTAAGCAAGAGAACATGACAAACCAAAAGCGATGGTTTTTTTCAAGCTGTCAACTTTTTAGTTTTAGGTTTATTTTTCCATGGGCTTACTTCTGTGGCATAAGTTGTTATCATTAGTGGTAATTCCATGCTATTTCTCCATTGGCTGGCTTCATGGAGTAGGTTGTTATCCATAGTGAAAGTCATTTAATGCCTTTTAGGGGATTATGAGGTTTACGGTGTATTCATCTTTGTTAAAAGAAAATTCACATTAAAGACCTTTTGAAAAAGAGATACATTGAAGCCACAGGAACAGAAAGATTGATTTGATGTCTTGAAGACAGCTTAGATCTTCATATTCCAGCTCACAAAAAGTGCATTAGAGGTGCCATTTGGAGATATAATAGATGAAGGCCGAAAGGGAACTCCTAATAGGTCTCTTAAAATTTCTATAGCACACATCATCTCTGGAAAAATTTGAAAACTCTGCACTACATGGTCCTGTTAAGTAGCTAGTTAGCCTTGCTAGCATGCTTTACGTCTATACAATCCCCAAAGTAGTAGTGGTTTTCTAAAGCAGAACTCGGCTTATGACAATTGAACGGTATACTTTTGTCCTATCTCGAAACTAAAATGTGAGAAATTATGAAGAAATAAGAATATGTATGATAGCGTCTTGCCAGAAAAATGCCATCAGGACCTGCTTAGATAACTGATATTTATTATCAAAACAAAAAGTTCTGCTGCTGCTAAATTTTCAAGCGGCCTGAATATATGATTTATTACTCATTTGTGTAATCTTCTGTTATTATTTTGTAGACAAATTGAATGAGTGCATCTTTGCTGTCTGTCTTGGAATTTTGCAGAAATCACCCAACTTCCAATCCTTCAAGAAGCCGATGACTATGAATCAGCCAAATTCAACTATCAGTTTTCAGTATATTGGGAAGATACTACTAGCCTTTGCCTTCATGTTCCTGCTTGGAGGAATATTCACCTTCTTCTTGGAAAACCTCCCAGCTATGAACCTCTCAGCTGTATCAAGTCTATAACTTCATCAACTGTGTTGTTCTCTAGCATTCAGTTTGTGAATTATTGGATGTCCAAGCCAGCTCTCTGTGGAGTGTCATAAAATCATTCCTAACATCACCATATATTGGATTATTTGTATTTCTTATCTTTAGTTTTTGCAAGGATGAACATGTGGAAGTCTTCCCTCATAATTAGCCTTAGAAAACATCTTGGTTGTCTTTTGGACATTTTTATATGCATATTCACAAGGAAAATGTTGGTCTGAATTAAAGTTTTATTTTTGAAGTTTGTATTGATGATTCTCTTGTACCAAAAAACACTTCTACATAGCCTGAAAACTGTGTTAGAGGTGGTTAACTGCAGGGTATGTTTTGGACTTATACATTGGTTCTAAGTGCAGAAAAATTTGTTCATTAAAAACTGTAAATATTGTGTTTACTTGTGATATGTTGGTTGTTTGTGGTGGAATGAGGAGAGGGGGTGTCAATTCAAACTGGAGCAGCACAATGTCATTTGTTTGGTGTTGACTTTAATGGAGTTGGTCAGAGATGATAGATTCTGATTCTCTTCATCCTAGTTAACCAAAGAATTGTAGATGATTAAGTTGCGAGAATAATTTATAACCTTAGTAATGCTAAAACTCCACCTCCCCATCATCTGGAAGCACAATATCATGTTCCAATTATGAAAAGACAAAAAAGAGGCTCTCATGAATGCTTGCTCAATGTTGTCAATCAAAAAAATTCAGATGTAAATGAAGAAAGCAAAATCAAAACAAAATGAAGGATAAAAACTGCAAAAGAGAGAAGGAAACTAAAAGGCTTACACCAGATGGAAAATATTAATCACAAATATGCAGAAAACTTTAGCAGAGAAAGCTTAGATTATTTGTATACTCTTTATACTGCTGGCTACCAACTTCAGGATTATGTTCTTAGGTCATTATTTTCTCCATTTAATTTGAGACAAAAGAATTTACATCAGCCAGAGATTATGTGGCAGTTAACAAGATTTACTATTTGGTCTTTTGATCCATCATCAACTATAGCTTCTCCTAGCAATGTAATTATGTTTAAGATAAAATAGAGCTGTAAACACTTTACGGAGGATATAATGATGTTGATCATCCAACAAATAAGGCCAAGGAAAAGTTTGCTTATGTGATAGATATATCCAAATATCTTCTCCAATTCATATAATCCAATCTTAGGAATTAGATGCTGCACTATATCTCATTCCATTTCATATAATGGCAGTTATTATAATACTTCATTAGAACACTACCACTGATCCATAGAATTTGCAGATAACCTGAACGATATTATTATTAACATACACTTTAATGTTGCTACAAGCAAAAGCAAAAATGTTCGTCCCCAAATGATGTGCTCTTTGTTTTGGTATAATCACATCAACATCATGCAAGACTACATAAAGCCAACTCTATGACGGGAGAAGATTGGCGCCCTCTGGACAATTAATGATACAAACTAATTAATCTCATGCAGCTCCATATTACTCCCTCAACTTTCGAGGTGAAAGATGGAAAGAAGATGAAGAACATGGAGTCAGAACATTGCGGGCAAGAATGTCCCCCAAGAAGTCGTAGCGCCAACCAAGAACGGTTCGCTCTCCTCGGTGCCCCGCTACCTTAGCCGGCTGCGAAGGCATCCCAACTCATCGACGAGTGGTGCGAGCTCGGCCAAGAAACCGTGGCGTCAACAACGAAGGGCTCCTCGACGGTGCCACACCGCTCAAGACTGTCCTCCTCACTGCTCCGGTGGCTGCAGTCGCCTACGGGGGTCTCCACAAGTGAGGACGGTCCCCAAGAAGTCGTTGCACCGACCAAGAACGGTTCCCCCGCCTCGGTGCCCCCATTGCTGCTGCTGGCCGCGGTAGCCTCAGCCCGCGCTTGCGCCAGATCCTCGGCGCGAGCAATTGCTTTACGCCGGAGCTCCTCAAGAAATCTCAGTCTTCGGACGGGATCTTCCATCCCCGTCGCCTTCACCGAGCCACACTCCTCCCTGCCATCTTGATTGCCATCGTGTTCTCGCGCCAGGCGGAGGTAGCGACGGATGGCGTCATCGCCAAAGGAGAAGGCCTTACCGCAGGAGGTAAAGGCGACGACGGCGACGTCGGCACTGCAGACGGCGCCGAGCTCCTCCGCCTTGGAGAAGAGGCCTTGGCGCCTTTTGGCGAAGGTGACGCGTCTTCGTTTAGCATTCTCTACAACCCTCATCTCCAGATTCCTCCGTTTCTTCTTCGACGACGAGGAAGACGACTCCGGAGACATCAAGAACCTATGACTTCTCGAAAGCAGGTCTGCGGAAACGTCGAAGCCAATGGGGGTTTTGATGATGGCTCTCCGGCATACCAGCACACCCACACCCGCGGGCCCCCTTGACGGGCCCACTATGTTGGTCCAATCACAGTAACCGACGCGCGGCGGGTGTGACATGTATTAAGGTTAACAAAATTAAATTAATAAAATTTGTCCGAATCTTGATGAAGATTTAAATTAATGAAATTGTAAGATTTAAATTAAGATAATTATTTTCATATATCTCTTGTTAATTTTTGAAGTCCAGTATGTGTACTCTTGTGAACCTAAAAACATGTTTACATGACTTCATAATTAATCTTCATAAATTGATCAACATTTGGCACATTAATATCCTCTAAAAATGCTTATGTTGTAAAAGTGTTAATTGTTGTTTTTTTATTTATCGATATCAATATATTTGGAAGATCTTAATGTATGTAGGGATGTTAATATTTGCAAGGGTATATGCATCGTTTCAAAATTTTACAAAAATAAATACGAAACACTCCCTCTAAATATTCAGCATTGATAACTACGAAAAAATAATTTGCATGATCAAATGAAACTGAGAGACGGATATAAATGATTGAAGCCAAAAAAGAAAAACTTGATTGCAGACACTGTGAAAACCATCTGTTGCAGACGATAGTGGCGTGGCCCCCTTGTCATGAAGTAGAACTATGTTCTTCTACCGAGAGAGGAGTAGTGGCTCTAATTCTAATGCATACATGCATGCGAAGAATAGCAATCTCAGACGAGGTGTTCTTCTACCAAAGATCACCAGTCCAATCAAAAAAAGGTTTGTCGAATGATAAAAGCTACTGTGACAAAATTTATCACCAGTTCACAGGTTTATATCAATAAAGGCAAAAAACACATTGTCACATACAATTTTAAGCAACAACTGCAACTTTTATCTTCGTCTTCTTAGCAAGTGTTATTACAAATTACAACTCATGATGCATTCATTCGATATGAGGAGGAGACACAACGCTCAGCTATCTTTGGGACTCGGTTTGCAGTGCAGATACAATCCCAGTCCCACCGAAACCACCATAGTCAGAACCAAGGCTTGTATGACCTGCCTTGCTTGGTACGTTCCCGAGTTCAGCTTGCCTATTTTAAGCTTCAGCTTCACTAGCTTGCGTTTGCCACCACAATAGCTTGCTGGTGTGACTGCTGCTTTCTTCCCTGCATCGATCCTTTCGGTGCCTTCCTTACCATCTTCATCTCCATCCTTGCCTGCCACCTTCTCCGTGCCTTTCGGCTCTTTGAGCTGATCCTTCTTATCTTCCGCCACCTTCTGTGCATCAGATTCTTGGTTCTTCTTCACATCCTGTTGCTTCACGGCCTCCGCCGGCTCATCTTGCACGGCGGCCATGCCGGACGACTTTGGCAGCGTGATTTCGAGAAGTCCGTTGTAGAACTTGGCACGGATGCGGTCGAGGGTGCTGCGGTCGGGCACTTGGAATTCCTTGTGGAAGCGGCTCCACTTGGTGTCGGTCAAGGGGCGCTCTCCGGTCATTTCTAGTTTCCCATGTCTGTTGAACTTGACCTTGAGCTGGTCCTTGCTGAAACCTATGTGGAGAAAGAAAGAAGAACAAAACAGCTTCTTATTCTCAAGAAAAATGGATGAATTTGATGTGTTTAACGACCGAAATCTATAGCAGAAGAAGGTGCCTGCGACATTAACGACGAGGATGTCCTCGTCTTTCTCCCGAAGCAGTTCATGCTGAGGAACGAAGTCCTCGTAGACGCGCTGTGGGAGGGTCGATCTCTGCCTTGTTTCCATGCGAGGCTGTTTACGTAGGTGCTGTGTTGGGGGTCGAACGCCTGCAGTGCGATGGATCGGACGAAAATGATGGACACAAAACAGTGCAAGGTCGACTATATATAGATATGTATACTTGTACAAGATAAGGATACTTTGGGTTTGAAATACATCACCGGTACATTGTTCCTTGTGGTCTAGTTGTTGTAAAGGCTGGGCTATTCCATCTCCATGGGGCTTCTACTTAGGTCGCCTCATAGCATGGGGAAGGGAGGTTCCTTGTTTGGTCTCCACTCTTCTACTTCCCCAGCTTAAATTAATGGCTATGTTTCTTGGATCATAAGCCAGAAGTTCTTGTAATGTAATGAACCATTACATTGCTACAGTCAACATGAGACAGAAAGCAATCCAAGAAACACATGTTAGACCAGCCATTGCCTTTCTCTCATACCGTTCCTGCTTCTCATGTTCTAGCAGTGTTTATGACCAGCTCACAAAGCTTGTTGAGCCTTTTCCCTTCTCTGATGTATCAAAATCCAGAATGACTATTATTTTGAGACACCTTACCTCAATATTAAATGATGACACCTTAGCATCGTGTAATTGATACTTTAGTATCATATGATCGATATCTCTCGCATAATTGACTCATAGTATCATGAGACCGATATCTTTGTCACCACCTTACTATCATATTGTTTGTACAACTTTGTCTTAAAACATTACGACCTTACTCATGATTGTTATATTATTCGAAATTGGTGTGACACGATTGTACCAAATATCAATATAATTATTTCTATCATCAAATTCATGATCTTGAGTATAATATTTTTAAGTTACACTATAAAAAGATCTCTCTTAGGAATCTAATTCTCTAGTACATTTAGCTCTTACAGATTTGATATTCAGTTGACATTATTAAATCGAAAGTTAACTTATGTTTTACTGAATATACTTCCAATATAGTTTTGTAAGATTTTTGACATATTCTGAAGTATATAGATTTAAAACGTTTGAATTTAACGTCATCTGATATTGAAACAAACATGAAATGAATCTTGATTGACTCCGAACATTTTCAGCATATTTTTACTTGACGAACAACCAAAATGTCTTATAAGAGGTTCGTTTCCATGCGTGATCTACCATCATTAGCTGTCTAATATACCCAAGCGGCGCGTAGTTGTTTTTTTTTCTCCTGAATCATGCACCAATACAATTCTCTTTTGCTATTGCTGCGGCCAGCAGTGTCTCATCATGGTCATCTATCTACCAGAAAGAGATGGCAACCATACACACATATCGGTATCTGACCTTTCTGGCTAGCTTCTACATGTGGAACATACACATTTCTTTTTGGTTTTAATTATTAAATCTATATCTATGTGGACAAGCTGCATTTGATAAACTTCTCATTCATTGTCTTCCTCGTTTTTATCACAAGTATCAGACAGTAAGAAACTGAAGCTGAGATCTTGTGCTAGTTGCGATAAATAAAAGATCAGATCTGCGCGCAGATTTGTCGTAGACATTTGTCATAGTAGTCCACGGGAATGAACGGATCTGCACACACCATCCGACAGTCAAACATGACCGAATCTCCTTTCGGAAGTCAACTGTCCTTCGCCAACATAAAAGCAAGCCCAGAAATGATAGAGGTAGAAAGCCTCTCGATCTCACCCACTTCCCCTTCCCTCTATTACATCCTGGTAGCTCCTTTGTTTCTTTAACCAAAGCTCCACTCAGTAGCAAATATAATAAAACAGTCTTCACTTGATAGCTCTTTCTTCTCAGTAAGCAGTAAGGCCCGAGCCAACAGATCCATTAAGGATAAGGGAACAACAGCAGGTATATATTTTTTATGGGATAAAAAAAATTTGTATACAAATAAATACAAATACGATATAATACGTAGTAGAATTAAATAAAAATTATAATCATATAGAATATCAAGATTTACATAGAAAAAACTCTCCAACGAAAAAGATAAAAAATCATATGCAAACTAAGAAGTAGATTTACTATAAAAATAATAAACGTATAAATCTCAAAGTCTCTTGCCCAAAACTCAAGCGATAATCATAAGAAAATAATATAGATATAAAGATTACGTCACCGTGCATAATATCTAAAAACTTCTCAAGTGATCATAATAAAAATCTATTACAAATATGATATAACATGATATGAGAATACTACTTAGATGATTGAGAATGACCTCGACATTATCTCCATCTTCTTCTCTTTTTCTTCTCTTTTTCTTCTATCCTTTACCACCATTGATATGGTTTCTCCCTTTTTCTCAGCCATGTTCGCGGTTGTTACTATCCTCTTTTTCTTAGCCCTAGTCACCACAAGTTTAGGTTACAAGAGTTATAGTTTTAATGATGATATAGGTTGTGGGTTATTAAAGCCCACTATGGACTGAACTAATGAGTCATGTGTCCAACAACCTCTCCTTTCAGCCCATAAGAGAGATTGTCTCATGGACTCCTTAATATGAAGGTTTATCGACTAATCATTGGCATATCTCATGTCTTTTTTTAGTAAGGTTTTTGTCAACATGTCTATCTTGTTATCATCCATATAAATATATGAATTTTCTAATGTTGTAATTGTTTTATTTTAAATACATTTCAAATTCAGTGGTATCTGATATCTATATGCTTTAACTTGGAATGAAAAGTTGAGTTCTTATCTAAATAGATGACACTCTAGATGTCACAATGCACTATATAAATTTTTTATTTTAGTTTCATCCATAATATTTATTTGCAAACCTTTATAGTAGCAATATATTCTGCCTCTATGATGAATAGAGCAATATACCTTTGCAATATGGATTATCATGACATAGCTCTCCCTATAAAAGTGAGTACAAAACCTAATATGGACTTCCTCGTATCAATATCTCTTATCATATCTGCATTTGTGTAACTTGTCAATATAAGGGATCCATCTCCAAAGCTTAAACAAACTTTGAAGCTCTCTCTAAAATATCTAAAGATCCACTTCACTGCTACATGGTGCTCTTTTGTTTGAATTGATAAGAAATCTACTACTAACATCCATTGCATATACGATATCTGACATCGTATATACCATCGCGTACATTAGACTTCCGACTACTAAAGTATAAGGAACCTTTTGCATTTTCTCCTTCTCACCATTGATAGATTCTACTTTGAACAAAACTTGAAGTGACCTGACAGAGAAGAATCAGTTGACTTTGCATTGCTCATACTAAACCTAACTAATACCTTCATAACATATTTCTCTTGTGACAATCAATTCTTCTTATTTTTTTCTATCATGGGAAATCTACATACCTAATATTTACTTTATTAGCCCCATGTCATTCGTTACAAAGGACTCACTCAATTCCTTCTTTAATATATTAATTGTAGACATATGTTTTTTAAGGATAAGCATATCATCAATATAAAGTAAGAGAATAATAAAATTCTCACCAAACCGTTTGATTTGATGTACACACAATGATATGAAATTATTCTTTTTATTTATTTTCAATTATAAATAAATTAAACTTTTTATACCATTGTCTTAAAGCTTGCTTCGGCCCATATAAACTCTTTCTCAACTTACAGATAAAATTTTCCTTACTTTTGACTTTGAAGCCTTCTGGTTGCTCCATATAAATTTTCTCCTCTAAATCACCATAAAGGAAAGCTATCTTCATATCTAACTATTCAATATCTAAGTCTAGACTAGCAATAATACCAAGAGCAATACAGATGAAAGATATTTTAATAATAGAAGAAATACTCTTTTCAAAGTCAATATCTTTCTTTTGACCAAAACCTTTCACAACTAATCTAGCTTTGTACTTTGGTTGAAAACATTGTTCCTGAGCCTTTAACTTAAAAACTTATTTATTCTTCGAGACCTTCCTTCCCTTTGGTTGGTTTTTCTATAGAGCATCTATATTTTCCTGCATAGCAACTAACCACATCTTTTTCTACTCACTTTCAACTGTCTTCTAGGAACTCTCTGGTTCACCTGCATCAGTAAGCATCATATACTCATATGTAGAGTATTTTATGGAAGGTTGACATTGTTTGGAAGATCTTCTCAACTTAGGTTATGCGGAAACTTGATCATCATCTTTTTCCTACTTAATATGTCCTGCAGGTAGATCAATATCAACCTTTATACTATCTTCCTATACATCTCTCCCATCACCCTGATGTACTGGAGGAATAACGAGGTCACAGTCTGCTAATCCTTCTGTAGAAGTTTTAGTTGGTGCCTCCTTCAAATCCTCAAGGGTTTGATTATAAAAAAGACTAAGATAACCAAGTTAACTACATGTCTCACATCCTTAAGTGCCAACTTATAGTCAAGGTTGGTCTTTATATGGATATCAACTATGTTAATAATACCTTCCATGCTATAGTTGCCCATCTTGATAACACCAAAAATTCTAGACTTGTAAGTAGCAAAGAAATCTCTTTGTGATGTAGCATAGTAAGAAGCACATATGTTAGTAACCCACTTAAGATTTTAACATACACAAGAAAAAATATCATCAAAAGGAGATAAAATCAAATAATCACCACCCTGCACTATAGCTATGGTATTCTCTTTTGACTCTATAAACTTCACTTTTTTTTTTTCTTTCTCTTCTTAGATTGCTTGCATTGATTCTTATAATGTCTTTTCTCACCACAATTGTAGCAAACAATATCTTTTTTTTATCTTGACTTGATTCTACTCATACGTGAGTTACTTCTATCCTTGGACTTTGACCTTCTTTTATTCGATGAAACAAGTGCCTATGAATCAATTTGAGTTGATGAATTCTTTCTCCTCAACTCCTTATTTAACAAAATATTTGTTACTTGACTCATGGTAACACTACTATCTAGTACAAAATTACTAAGCGATACCACTAGTCTCTCCCAACTTTCTAACAATGAACTAAGAAATAACAATACCTGTAACTCATTATCAATAGACATTTTCATATAGGATAACTAGTTAGTAATACTGTGCATTTCATTTAAATGCTCAGTAATAGAAGCTTCTTCTTTGTATTTTAGCTTCACAAGTTTTTTGATCAAGAAAGTATTATTGCCAGTCATTTTTCTCTCATAAAGACTTTCCGATTTTCTTCAAAGAGAGTATGTAGAACTTTCGATATAAACATGGTGAAAGATACTATCATCGAGCCACTATCGAATAAACCTAATTGTTTTTTGGTCTAACATTTGCCCACTCATCATTAGGAGTTTGTTAGAAGTAGGAGTCTTGAGTATGAGTCATATTAGGAGTTAGGGTTTAGAAGCCCTATAAATAGCCATGTATTCCTTCTCTTTTGTTAAGTAATAGATGAATCTTTTCTGCAGTCTTTAAGCAGTAATTTGGAGGAATGAACCCCTATAGAGTTCCAAGAAGGCCGATCCCCTAAAGAGATCAACCCCAAGCTTAGAATCTGCAAGGGTTCTACCAAAGGATAACTGAATTGCACCAGTAATAAGGTAGGAAACTAGAACCTGTTAATTCACAGGGATATCAAAGGATGATCTATGGTGGTGGAGATGACGGTAGAATTTGGTGACGATCTTTTAAGCAATTATGGGAATTGCTTTGGCGGTTGTTAAGGGCTGATGGATGGTTGTAGAAGGGCAGTGAGACACCAAGAATGCTGCTCTGATACCAGGAGTTAAAACCCTTACAGATTCTAAACTTGGGGTTGATCTCTTTAGATGATCAATCTCCTTGAAACTCTATAGGGGTTCCTCCCTCCAAGTTGCTGCTCAAAGGCTGCATAAAATATTCATCTATTGCTTAAGAAAAGATGAGGAATATATGGCTATTTATAAGACTTCTAAACCTGAACTCCTAATAGGACTCCTACTTCTGACTAACTCCTAATTAGACTCCTACTCAAGACTCCTATTCTTTTACAACTCCTAATTCTTCTCTAAGAAACAACCTCCTAACCCTAGTTGGCCTCTTCACCTCTTTAATAGGAGTCGACTTAGGTAAGTTTTACATAAATGCTCCTATCTATTAGGACTCTCCTAGCTAAAGTCATAATAAGTCGATAGGCAAATTTGGTCGAGGAAGAACTTAAACCTTTAAAAGTTTACGAGGCGATGCTCGTTAAAGCTCTAACAAGCATCCACCCAATTCAAGCAGCATGAGACATTTGGGAGACTGAAGTATAGTAAGGATGGTCTTTTTCTTCATCTGAAGGATCCGCAAGAACCAACTAGGATCAACACAACTTAGCCAACCCCACACTAGAGTTAGAGTAATTGGCGAGTTGAAGCAGTATGGCGGATCAAAAGTTTAACTACTCAACAACAACAGTAGAGAGCAGCTAGGAGCCAAGAGGCGCATTGCAGTTGGAGCAGAAGATTGAAGACTTAACAAAGGTGATGAGTTGTAGTATCGGCAAAGACTTCGACGAGGACGTCAAAGGAATAAGTAGGGGAGAATGTCATGGACAAAATTCTAAACAAGATGTGTGATGTAATGCTTATATATGTCTGTATCTTTTGGTTTGTTTATGCTTTGCACAACATGTAGAGGGACGGTTGAAGGCTTAACAGCCCCATTTTAGTTGGGTTTGGTGGCCTTTTTAGGCTTGTAAATAAATATTGTGTCATGTGGGCACCTATGAGAGATATTTGGTTTGTAGTGGATCATTTTGACCCTTTGTTGTGTAACCATTTTGTAAAGTATGTTTGTAATTTGCATTGGCTATGAAGTATATTTTGAAATGATTGCTTGTAGATCCTGAGTGAGGCACTTTTTGTAATCACCGATAATTTCTTCATTAATATAAATTAATTACTATAAATGATGTATTGCTTTATTATTACCTTATACTATAGTTAAGAAAATAATTAAATTTAGTTTCCTTAATCATATGGATAAATTAGGAATTCTACTAATTAATTAAATTATTAATGGATTTATTTCCTAATGAGTGACTTGATATTTAGGAAGTAAATAGTTTACATTCTATTTTCATGTGTAAACTATAAAAAAAATATTATATTTCTCTCTTTGTGTGTGAATGGAAAATAAAAATAAATTAAAAATAAGAATTAAATTATTGTGGAGATCACATCTTCTCTTATATAAAGGGGATTATTCCTCCCTCATTCTTCATCGAGCCTAACAATATAAGGATCGAGGAGAGGACTTCCTGAGAAAATGATATCGAGGAAAGGATAGCCGAAGAGAGGTAGGATCCTTTCTTTTTAATTAGCTTTGATTTATGTTTCGAAATCTTGATGTTGAGATCGTTATAATTTTATAATATATTATGATGTTTTAATTTTAAAATTTCATGATTAGTAAATAATAATAATTGATTTGTGATGTTAGAATGATTATTTGATTTATATTGATCTCTTAAATTTAAGTAAATTTAATATTAATTTAATTATTAAAATTCTTATTTTTGGATTAGCATAATAATTCTAATTTATTTAATTAGATATATCTATGTTTCAAGAATTATGTGTGAATTTCTATAATGTAATTAGGTTTAAATTTAAGTTAATCAATTTAAAGTTTTAATTAATGGATTTGAGTCATTCTTTAATAATTTTAAATGTTAAAATCTAATTTAATAAGAGGAAACTAATTGGGGTCTGACTTGAGTCAAGTTGATCGATCATATCGAATCGACTCGGCCCATGTGACCAAGTACAACCTAGCCCATATGATTGGGCATGACCCAACATATGTCACCAAGTAAGAGCCAGCCCATATGGCAAGGTACGACCCAACCCATATGACTAGGCATAACCCAACCCATGTGGCTAAGTACGATCTAGTCCATGTGGACATGTATGACCTAACCTATGTGGTAAGGTACGACTCAACCATGTGGCTAGGCATGAACAACTCATATGGCTAGGTACAATCCAGTCTATGTGGTCATGTATGACCCAACTCATATAGTAAGGTACGACCCAACTATGTGGCTAGGCATCGACCAACTTATGCGGCTAGGTATGACCAAATCCATGTAGTCAGGTACGACCCCAACTCATGTGTCTATGTATGACTAACTCGTGAGCCAAGCATGACCTAGTTCAATGGTAAGGCTCAGCCCAACTTATAAGTGAGGCTTAACCTAGTCCATGAAGTTAAGTATGTCTAGCTATGCGATTGGCATTAGACACATCGTCGCTCCTCTATCTAGCTCGTTGTACTTAACTCAATCTACTTGGAATAGACATATGCAGTGTATGTGACCTATCCAAGACTTAGGTGGGTTGGTTCGATTTGGGCTAACATTATATGACATAGTCCAATACCCTCTCCCTTTATTGGTTTGAGCTTGTTAATTGACTAAATCAGATAGGTATGATTGGTTAAAGCTAGTTTAGGGTGATTCCAAACTAACTTGACTAATTCAAACCTACTTAACCTAATTGAGATCAATCAAATCTAAATTAGACCAGTTTATGGTGATTCCAGATCGGTTCTATAAGGATTTGTGGTTGGTTCCATTAGATCATAATCGAATTAAGTTTGGTTTAAGTCAATTGAGTTATTCCAATTAGGGTTTTGGTTGATTGAGGACCATTGAGAGATTGATGTTTCATGCATTTATGATTTGATGAATTTAAAGGTTTTATCTGAAGATGTCATTTGAAAATAATTATTGGTTTATATGTTCTTATGTTTATGATATTGATATGATTAGATAATAGATGTGACTAAATTAGTTATTCACATTGGGAATGCAGCTTGTGAAAGGAGCTACGAGCCTATCACAGTGTAGAGCCACTTATAAATATAGTATAATAGATTTACATAAATATGTTCTCTCATAATATTTAATTATATTAATTTCTTGATGCATGTGTGAGTGAATGGATGAGTGTAAATGAATGATCATAGATGTTTATGTATCCCTGCCGAGGGCAGCTATTGCGATTCCCTTCGGGGATTAGCGGGTCATCAGACGTGATGGTTAGATGGTTTCTCCATATACTGTTAGGAGAAATGTGTCTCTACTTGGACGGGTGAGGGATACCACTCCATCCACTGTTGGGAGTGCGATATGGATTATCTCCATCCGTTGTTGGGAGGAATCCATCCCATGGAGTATGCCTCTTCATCCACTATTAGGAGAGTATGGTATGATGTACGCCTTTGTTATATGGTTATTATGTATGTGTTGCATGTGGTTGATGCATGATTTTATTTATTATATAAGAAATTATCAACGTCTTGTGCATGAGTTTAATGATGAATAGATATATTTTCTTATTAAATTATTGATATTTGTTTATATTTCATGAATATTGAAGAATATTTTTATGATTTTTGTAAGGTTCCTACCTGTGTGGTTGCTGATATGTTTTTATTTTATATTTATTTTTAGAGTAATCTACTACTATGTAATAGATTTGAAGATTGGGTGGGAGAGACTTATGACCCTACCAAGAAGATAGTTATCATTTTTTTAGTTAATAGAATATTTACTACCGTAAAGACAAGGATTTGAATTCAAAGAAAAAAGAAAATTATAAAGTTTATTACGTAAATGATGGATAATAAAATATTAAATGTGACACTTTCTCTAACTCGTTTTCTCTTTTTGTAGGTCTTAAGGAACCTATGAGGTTTCGGGGAGGCTGATATTTACGAAAGGATACGAAAATGTACTGCACGACTTAGGCAAAACCAATTAAGTCTGTGATAATACCCCTATAATTTTTTTGATCAAAACTTTTTCTATCATAGTCCATAGTCCATATCTAATTTTGTTGAAGTGCTCGTTAATATGTTAATACTGTAAATAAATTTTTAACTAATAATATAATTTTGTTTCTTAAATCGTCCTTCGTGCTTTCTAAGATTTGAATCACTTGCTCTATAAAGAATACGTCATCTCGAAGTTAGTAAGACATAACATAAGATGGTCTTTGAAGTTTCTACGAAGCATTAATACATGGAATATACGATGAATTCTTACAAAAAAAACTAATACAAGGCTAAATGATACACCACATATCCAACCTCCTAAGGGTCGATGAATATGGAGTTACTTTATCTTTTTGATCAAATCTGATAGCTCCCCTTTTAGTGATACTTTAAAAAAGATATGTTCCTCGACCTTGAAATCCAAATCTCTTTGTATTCAATCCATATAGCCAGACTTTGAGATTTTAACAATCTCTTATGGATTCTTTGGATAATATTAGTATCCTTTGTATTAACTAATCAGGTCTCATAAGTTTTCAGTTTCCAACAACATCCCAATATATTATCCTTTGGATAATATATTGATGATTTATATTTTCTTTCATAAAGAGCATCCAAAGGGCCTAACTTTTATAGTGGCAGCTATTATTCTAAACAAATTTAATTAGGTCTGCATGCATATCCCATCTACCACATATATCTAAGCCACAAGCTCTTATTGTTCCCTCAAATTAACTGTCAGTTTGGAAGTAAAAAATTATATTAAATTTTAATTGTGTATTGAAAACTTTCTCCAAACTTCTCCAATCCCTAGATATAAACCTCGGATCCCTATCACAAATGATACTAACTGATGTTTTATGGTATTAGATTATCTCTTTAACATATAAGTCTATTGGTTTATTCAAAGAACAACTCTTGTTAACATGAAGAAAATTGATAGATTTAGTGAGTTAATTCATAATTATCCAAATTTCATCATGTCTCTTTAATCTGACATAATCTCATCATAAAAATATATGGTAACTTATTCTCATTTTTATTCAGGAATAAGTATCTTTTACAGTTTTTCTGTATGTGCTTAGTGCATTAACCTGCTGATAAACTAAACATTTGAAGATAAAACTCTACTAACCTTTCTTTATACTCAACCACCGATTACTCCTAATCGATTTATCAAAATAGAAATAAGAAAAGAAAACACCACCTTGATGGAGGAGAAAGAACCTCTTTAATAGAAGTAGTTCTATTATATGGCGGAGAGAGAACAAAAATAAACTGACAATTGCAGGCTAAAGATCCAAGTGTAATCACATCTTGCAACTAAATGCAAACTAGTTCTAAAAGCAATCAACTAAACAATTTTCAAGAGAATATGAGAGAGATGAACTTTTCAGCATTATTGCTCTAAATGCTCATGAAGATTGTAAGGAATTGTAGGTGAGCTGCTTCGCCATTAGAACTCAAAAGTGTAATTATTGGTTGATAGTTCAGGAATGCTACATTAAATGAACTTACTAACTGAGAAGCAAAATGAATCATTGGAAAATATGATAGAGATGGAGACACTGACATGGGGTTCGAGTCAATTCTTGGTGTATAGGAATGTGTGCACGGGTTGGCAGCATTGCAGAAGGCTTGTCAAGACATAGTCGAAGAGAAGTGGAAGATGTGAGAAGGAGTTCGGGTTCGAGATCGTCGACCGCATCCAAGTTATCTCCGTTGCCACTGGTAGGCCTCTCTCATCCCATCGATCTCAAAGAAGTGATGGAAAGGAAACTATTTCTTTTTTTTTTTTTTCTTACTCATAAAATTAAAAGACACTATAAATATGCTTAGATCGTAAGAGCAACGATATAAACCTAACACAGATTAGATTCATAAAATAGATTGACCTATAATAAAATAAAATAAAAAAGTTGAAAGAAGTGAAGTCGGAAGGCATTTCTAGTTGGCCAATATTGAGAAAAATGTCCCAAGATATAACCGGGATTCGTCCTCCTGCCCGTATGTGGAGGATTATAGAAACATTTTAGCACCATCTAAATCTAAGATAAAAATATAAAAAATGAATGAATGAATGAATAATAGAAGGGCAAGAAGAAGAATAAATTAAAAATATTAAATCAAACCTATATCATTTGGATGATTTAGGCCCAATCATCCCTTCTACCAAATAACTTGATAGACTTAAAAGAAGACGATATTAATAAGGAGAACTACTGTTTGTGAGACTAAATGGAAGAAAAGTTGAAAGAAAAATATATAGAAGAATAAAATAAAAATATTAAATCAAACTTATATCAAATTCAATTCATATGTTTGGATGATTTATGTCCAATCACCTCTTCTACTAAACATTTTAATAGACTTAAGAAAGATGATCTATGATCTAATAAGAAGGATTGTTTCCTTCAAGTACAATGTGAGATTAAAAGGACGAAAAATTGAAAGATGAATAAATAGAATAATGGACGGTTTTCCTTAAAGGATAAGGACTGTTTAGAAAAATGGATTATTTCTTTTGCTTTCGATGTGAGATTTAAAGGTAAAAAATTGAAAGATGAATAGATAAAATGATTGACTGTTTTTCTTGAGGAGAATCATTGTTTAGAAAAATGGATTATTTCCTTTAGTGAGACTAAAAATTGAAATGTTGAAAGATGAATATATAAAAACAAAAATAAGAAAAAGGAAGAAGAATAAAATAAAATAATTAAATTTAAACTTATATCAAACTAAATTTCTTAGATGATTTAGATCTAACCAATCTATAAAATTCAAAGGACTAATTTTAGATTAAAATAGCTATCTTTAATATTTTGATTCCGCTAACAAAAATATCACAGAAGGATTCTAGCAAATTATAAGAGGTAATCTATAACTAAACTAAATTTAACATAGATTATCTAAATAAAAAAAATAAAATTTCCTAGGATTAACAGTCTCAACAGTATTACAAAGGGAAAGAATAAATTTTGTGTTTTTCCACCCACCATACATCCAATGATATTATCTTCGTTGCACCAGCAGCCGCTGCTGGGCACGGCCGCATCCCAAGTCACTGACGACTGCTGCGAGCTTTGACAACAAGCCATGGCTTCAACAAAAAAAGGCTCTTCCGTCCCCTTCATAGCATGCAACAATATCATCTTCGAGGAACCCGCTGCTGCAGCCGGCCGCGGTTGCATCCCAACTCGGCCAAGAATGGTGGCTTGAACAACGAAAGGCTCTTCCACAACGCCACACCGTGCAGGAATGTCCTCCTCACGACTTGCGTAGCTGCAGCTGGTCACGGGGGCCTCAGCAAGCGGGGACGACCATTGCGAGCTCCCCCAAGAAGTCGTCGTCATACTGACCAAGAACGAGCCGCCATCGTTGGTGCTCAAGATGCTGCAGTCAGCCTGCAAGCTCGGCCAAGAACTCATGGCGCCGCCACTCGTCACAAGTTGGCCAAAAGTGTGGACGACCATTGCGAGTTCCACCAAGAATGGTTCGCCCTCCTCTGTGCTCCAGCCTTCTGCAGCCAGCCATGGCGGCATCCAAACTCATCGATGAACGGTGTGTTGAGAATTGATTCATAGTAGTTATTTAGGTAGGTACCATGTTATAGATAGTTACAAGCATATTTTAAGAAGTGGCCTATGATCTAGGAGTTATAGGATAGTTCCTACACCTAACTCAACTATGGATGACATGATGGAATGAGATAGTTACCACTAGATCTTATAAATTGGACCTTCATGAAGTAAGATGGTGAGTGTGCACTTGGGAATATCTGGTAAGTATTTTATGTCTTTTCTCTTGTTTAAATACTACGTCGATTTTCTTGATCGAAAGGATTTTTTTTAATTGCACGTAGTATTCTATTTTTATTTTATGATATCAAAGCTAAGTTTTAATCTAAACTAGGCATTATAACATTCAATGGCAATTTCATGTCTCAACCCCTTATTCCTATCTTCTCGAGTAGATGCTATAAATTTTGAAGTATCAAGATGTGAAGACTTTATTCAAATCTCAAGATCTTTAGGACTTAATAAAAAATGTATATATAGATCCAAATGAAGAAATCAAGCTAAGGGAAAATAGAAAGAATGACTCAAAGACATTATTCTTCGTTCAACAAGCTATACATGAGACAATCTTCTCAAGAATTACAGTAGCAACAACATCAAAACAAGCTTGGTTGATACTTCAAAATGAATTTCAAGGCTCATCAAGGGTGATTACGGTAAAACTTCAAACCTTTTGTCATGAGTTTAAAATTTTGTTCATAAAAAATAATGTATTGGTGCAAGATTTTCTTTCTCGAGTGACTGAAATTGTTAGTCAAATGAAATCTTATGGTGAACATCTTCCTAATCATATAATTGTTGCAAAAGTTTTGAGAAGTTTAACTTCAAAATTTGATCATGTTGTTGTCGCAATTGAGGAGTTAAAAAATTTATCTATATTTTCATTTGATGAACTAATGGGTTCCTTGCAAGCACATAAAGTAAGGTTGAACAGTTCACTTGAAAAAAATGAAGAAAAAACATTTCAGGTTAAGAGGGAGTCTTCTACTTCAAAAAAATATAAAAAATCAATAAGAAGAGGATGTGATAGAGGAGGATTTCATGGTAAAGGAACTGGAAAACGAAGAGGAAGAGGATACTTTGATGGGCATGATGAACAAAGACAATCAAATTATGATTAAAAAAATTACAAGAGTGAAATTCAATGTAAAAAGTTTGGTCATATGAAGGCAGATTATTGGAAAAGAGAAAAGCAAGCAAGTTATGTGGAGGAAAATGAAGGAAATAGTAAGTTGTTTATAACTCATTAACAAGTTATTGATATCTTAAATGATATTTGGTTTTGGATAGTGGATGTTCTAATCATATGTCAGGCATAAAATCAATATTTAGAGATATTGATGAAACTTATAAGTTGAAAGTTAGACTTGGAGATAACAAGCAAATCCAAGTGGAAGAGAAAGGAATAATTGAGGTGAAGACAAATAAAGGGAAGGTAAAATACCTTAATAATATTTTCTTTGTTCCTAGTTTATCACATAACTTGTTGAGTGTTGGCCAATTGATAGATGATAGATATTTAGTTATATTTGATGATGATTCATGCATTATTAAAAATAAAAAATTTGGTTTGAATACAGTAAATGTTTGCATGACAGAAAACAAGATATTTCCACTTGATGTTTCAAATATTGAAAAGCATGCCTTTATCATAACTCAAAAGAATGAGTTTAATTTATAGTATTTAAGATACGGATAACTTAACATTAAAGGTTTAAGGTTGTTAAATCAAAAAAGAATGATCTTTGGATTGTCTAAAATTAATACACTTGATGTATGTAAATGATGCATTTATGACAAACAAAGTAAAAAACCATTTCCTATTGGAAAAGCATGGAGAGCATATAATTTTCTTAAATTAATTCATGTTGACTTATGTGGACCTATGAATATAAAATCATTTAGTGGAAGTCAATATTTTCTATTGTTTCCTGATGATTATAGTTGCATGGGTTAGATATATTTTTTGGAACTGAAATATGAAACATTTGATAATTTTTAAAAATTCAAGACACTTATAGAAAGGCAAAGTGGTAGATACATAAAGACACTTTGGACAGATAGAGATGGTGAATTTTTATCTAATAAGTTTAATTTTTTTTTTTGTGAAGAAAATAATATTCGTAGAGAAGTGATGATACTATATACCCCATAGCAAAATAGTGTAACTGAACGTAAGAATCGAATTGTCGTTGAAATGGCAAGAAGTTTGCTTAAAGGAAAACACCTTCCAAATCAATTTTGGGTAGAAGTAGTTACAACAGCAGTTTATTTGTTGAATACTTCACTAACAAAGGTTGTTATAAATCAAACTCCTTTTAAGGCTTGGTATGGTATAAAACCAAGTGTAAGCCTTCTAAGAATTTTTTGTTACATTGCTTATACTTCGGTGAATTCACAAAATCATCACAAGCTTAATGAAAAATATGAAAAATGCATCTTAATTGGTTATTCCTTACAATCCAATGCATATCGATTATATAATCATATTAGTGGCAAAGTTGTTATTAACAAAAATATTGAATTTGATGAAAGAACAAGTTAAAATTGGGAGACCAATAAACGTGGAACACAAATTCAGATTCGAACATAACTAGACACTCCACATAATCAAATCACAGATCCTACTCCAACAAGTTTATCGTCAACCTTACCTAGTAGCAGTTCTAATTATGATTCCTCATATGATACCCCTTTAGGAAATTTCAGATCACTAAAAAAAATTTATGACTCAACATTTGCTTTGTTTATTTCAGATCCTATAACTTTTAAGGAAGCAATTGAAAAAGAGGAATAGCGAAAAGTAATAAAAGAGGAAATCAAGTCAATTGAGAATAATGAAACTTGGGAGCTAATGAATCTATCGAAAGAAAAGAAAGCTATTGGATTAAAATGGGTGTTCAAAATAATGTTTAATTTAGATGGAAGTATCTAAAAGCATAAGGTTCGGCTTGTAGCAAAAGGATATTCACAGCAATAAGATATTGATTTTGATGATACTTTTTCTCTGGTTGCTAGATTCAAAACCGTGATAACTTTCTTGGCTTTAGCTACTCACTTGAGTTGGCCTATTTATTAATTTGATATGAAATCTACATTTTTAATTATAGATTTATACACAAAAAGATATTTGTTACTCAACTTGAAGGTTTTTTTGGTTAAAGACATGAAGAAAAAGTATATAAGCTAAAAAAGCTCTTTATAGGCTTAAACAAGCTCCAAGGGCATCGTACAGTAAAATTGATTATTATTTTCATCAAAATATATTTCAGATGAGCAATAATGAACCTATTCTTTATCTAAAGAAAAAGGTGATCACAATATCCTAATGGTTTACCTCTATGCTGATGATATTATATATATGGGTTTATCTAACTCTTTTATAGCATAATTTAAAAAATGCATGATGAAAAAGTGAAGCAAGGATTAGATGAAATTTTTATTTCAAAAAGAAAGTGTACAATGGGTTTATTTAAAAAATCTAACATGATTAATTGCAAAGCTGCAGTAACATCTATGAATGTAAATGAGAAATTGAAACTTGAATATGGTACATGTTTGATAAATGTAAAATACTATATAAGTTTGGTTGGAGGTTTGATTTATCTAACTTATACTCGACTAGATATTACCTTCTCTGTTGGTGTAGTATCCAAGTTTATGCATAGCCAAAGCAAACCTCATATCGGAGCTGTTAAAAGAATTCTACGTTATATTACTGGAACTATAGAATATGATATTTGGTATTCTCATAATTTTAAATATAAATTATTTGGTTTCATTGATAGTGATTGGGCAGGAGCTTTCGATGATAGAAAGAGTACTTTAAGTAATATTTTTAACCTCGGATCAGGAGCTATATCTTGAAATTCAAAAAAGCAAGCAACAACTACGTTATCGACATAGGAAGTAGAATATGTAGCTACAATATCTGTAGCTTGTCAAGCAATATGGCTTAAAAGACTTTTTAAAAATTTTTATCAAAAACAAAAAGAAGCAACGGAAATATTTTGTGACAACAAAGCCACAATTGCAATGAAGAATCCAATATTTCATGGAAGAACGAAACATATAGAGATACACTATAATTTCATCCGGGATCTTGTAATAAATGGAGCCATAGCAATGAAGTATTATGGAACAAATGAACAAGTTGCAGATATCCTCACTAAGTCGCTTCCAATTCAAAAGCATGTTTATTTCATGTCGCAAATCAGTGTATATAACTATGAACTCAATGGAGAGTGTTGAGAATTGATTCATAGTAGTTATCTAAGTAGGTACCATATTCTAGGTAGTTATAAGCATATTTTAAGAAGTTATCCATGATCTAGGAGTTATATGGTAGTTTCTACACCTAACTCAATCATGGATGACATAGTGAAATGAGGTAGTTATCACTAAGTCATATAAATAAGATTATAGTTCATGAAGCAAGATGGTGAGTGTGTACTTAGGAATATCTTGTAAGTGTTCGATGTCTTTCCTCTTGTTTAAATACATCAATTTTTTTTTATCGAAATGATTCTTTTTAATTAATTACAACATAATATTATGTTTTTATCGTTTCCATACTCCTCCGTCCCTAAGCGAATGCTTCCCGAGCTCCTCGAGAAATCTCAGTCTTTAGAAAGGATCTTCTATCCCCGTCGCCTTCTTCGAGCCACCGTCCTCATCGCCATCTTGATCACCATCGTTCTCGAACTTGGAACGGATGTGGTTGAGGGAGCTGCGGTCGGCCACACGGAATTCCCCGTGGAACCGGCTCCACTTGCCGGCCAAGGGACGATCATTTCTAGTGTCTCACTATATTAACAAATACTAACAGACCATGATATACAGCGAAATTAAATAAAATCATAATCAAATAAAAACTAAGATATACTTGCAAAACCCCTTCATTGTGAAGGGTAAAAATCATGGGACAAACTAGAGATAATCTACTATGAGAATAATGAATATACAAATCTTAATCTCTTGCCCTAAACCCTAGCAATAATCACAAGAGAATAACTGTGATACAAGGATCACGTCACTGTCCACAATATCTAAAACCTCCCCAAGTAATCACAGCAAGAGTCTACTGTAGATTTGATCTAACCTGAGATGAGAATGTTGCTAGATGATTGAGAACAGTCTCTTTGCGTTGTCATTGTTTTCTTTCCTTTCTTTCTCTTATTTTTTTACCTTTTTCTTCTCCTCTTTGCTGCTGCCCTCGTTGTTGCCCTCTTATAGCCTTTTTCTGCCTCTAAAACGTAGCCACCCACACCCCCCTAATGTTAATTAGGGTTAGGTTAAGAGAGGGTGAGATGTGGGCTGATAAAGCTCACATTGGGCTGAATATAGGCTGTCAGCCCAATAACCTCCCCTTTCAGCCCAGAAGGAAGGATGTCCCATGACTCCTCAATGTGAAGCAATGCCGACATTATCTTTCTTTAGGTTAAGAGGCTGTCGGCATATCTCTTATCTTTCTTTTGGTAAAGTCTTTGTCAACATGTCTGCTCCGTTGTTATCTGTGTGAATTTTCTGAAGCTACAACTGCTTCTCTTCAAATACATTTCAAATCCAGTGGTATCTGACATCTATATGCTTTAACTTAGAATGAAACATTGGGTTCTTACACAAATGGATGGCACTCTGGCTGTCACAATGCACCACATAATTTTTCTGTTTCAACCTTAATTCTTGTAAGAATTCTTTCATCCATAACATTTTTTTGTATACCTCTATAGTAGTAATATATTCTGCTTCTGTGGTGGAGAGAGCAATATACCTTTGTAACCTGGATTGCCATGACACAGCTCCCCCTGCAAAAGTAAGTAGACTTCCTCATATCTATATCTCTTGTCGTATCTACATCTGTGTAACCCTAATTCGTTGTTGCCCTCTTATAGCCTTTTTCTGCCTCTAAAACGTAGCCACCCACACCCCCCTAATGTTAATTAGGGTTAGGTTAAGAGGGGGTGAGATGTGGGCTGATAAAGCCTACATTGGGCTGAATATAGGCTGTCAGCCCAATAACCTCCCCTTTCAGCCCATAAGGAAGGATGTCCCATGACTCCTCAATGTGAAGCCATACCGACATTATATTTCTTTAGGTTAAGAGGCTATCGGCATATCTCTTATCTTTCTTTTGGTAAAGTCTTTGTCAACATATCTGCTTCGTTGTCATCTGTGTGAATTTTCTGAAGTTACAACTGCTTCTCTTCAAATATATTTCGAATCTAGTGATATCTGACATCTATATGCTTTGACTTAGAATGAGACATTGGATTCTTACACAAATGGATGGTACTCTGGCTGTCACAATGCATCACATAAATTTTCTGTTTTAACCCTAATTCTTGTAAGAATTATTTCATCCATAACATTTTTTTGCATACCTCTATAGTAGTAATATATTCTGCTTCTGTGGTGGAGAGAGCAATACACCTTTGCAACCTGGATTGTCATGACACAGCTCCCCCTGCAAAAGTAAGTAGACTTCCTCATATCTATATCGCTTGTCATATCTACATCTGTGTAACCCTAATTCGTTGTTGCCCTCTTATAGTCTTTTTCTGCCTCTAAAACATAGCCACCCACACCCCCCTAATGTTAATTAGGGTTAGGTTAAGAGAGGGTGAGATGTGGGCTGATAAAGCCTACATTGGGCTGAATATAGGCTGTCAGCCTAATAACCTCCCCTTTTAGCCCATAAGAAAGGATGTCTCATTACTCCTCAATGTGAGGCCATGTCGACATTATCTTTCTTTAGGTTAAGAGGCTATCGGCATATCTCTTATCTTTCTTTTGGTAAAGTCTTTGTCAACATGTCTGCTTCGTTGTCATCTTTGTGAATTTTCTGAAGCTACAACTGCTTCTCTTCAAATACATTTCGAATCCAGTGGTATCTAATATCTATATGCTTTGACTTAGAATGAAACATTGGGTTCTTACACAAATGGATGACACTCTGGCTGTCACAATGCACCGCATAATTTTCCTGTTTCAACCCTAATTCTTGTAAGAATTCTTTCATCCATAATATTTTTTTGCATACCTCTATAGTAGTAATATATTCTGCTTCTGTGGTGGAGAGTGCAATACACCTTTGCAACCTGGATTGCCATGACACAGCTCCCCCTGCAAAAGTAAGTAGACTTCCTCATATCTATATCTCTTATCATATCTACATATGTGTAACCTGTCAACACATGTGATCCACCTCCAAAGCTTAAACAAACCTTAGAGCTCCCTTTGAGATATCTAAAAATCTACTTCACTGTTGCCCAGTGCTCTTTGCTTGGATTTACAAGAAATCTACTAGTAACACTAACTGCATATGCGATGTCTGGCCTCGTACATACCATTGCATACATTAAACTTCCAACTGCTGAAGCATAAGGAACTTTTTGCATTTTCTCCTCCTCATCACTTGACGGACTCTGTTCTGAGCACAACATGAAGTGACCTGCAAGAGGAGAACCAACTGGTTTTGCATTACTTATACTGAATCTTTCCAATACCTTCTCGATGTATTTCTCCTGTGACAACCAAATCTTCTTATTTTTCCTATCATGGGAAATCTACATACCTAGCATTTGCTTTGCTGGCCTCATTTCCTTTATTGCAAAAGACTCACTTAGCTCCTTTTTTAATCTATCAATTTTAGACATATCTTTCCCAAGAATAAGCATGTCATCAACATAAAGTAAGAGAATAATAAAATCCTCACCAAACCATTTGATATACACATAATGATCTAAAGTCGTTCTTTTATATCCATTTTTTGTCATAAATGAATCAAACTATCTGTACCACTGTCTTGGAGCTTGCTTTAGCCCATACAAGCTCTTCTTCAATTTGCGGACAAATTTCTCTTTACCTTTGACTTTGAAGCCTTATGGTTGCTCCATATAAATTTCCTTCTTCAAATCTGTTAGGATCGGAGTGGCACTAAGAAAGGGGGGGGGGGGGTGAATTAGTGCAGCGGATTAAAACTTGTAAGTTTAAAAATGAATTCGTAAATATGAGGAGATTTCGTTTCGATAGTAACTTGAGTAGATGAAAATCGAAAGCTAGCAATAGTGTAAATAACAATTTTAGGAAAGTAAGAACTCACACATTCAAGGAACACACCAATTTAAAGTGGTTCGACTAAAATGACCTACATCCACTTGTGAAGCTTTCTTCGAAGAGGCTCCCAACTTCCACTAGCAAATCACTTTGAAGGTGAAGGATAAATACCCCTCTTACAACATTTTACTAGTGGTTCACACTCTTACAGATTTTCAAAGAGAAAGAGGGAGGTGAACACTTAAGCTAGTGAAAACAATACTTGTTAAAGACTTTGTTAAGGCTTTATCTTAATCTCTAACTTCTCAAAGGTTGTATTCTCTGTTGAGAATTGAGAGGTATTTATAGACCCCAAGAGGATTTAAATTTGGGCTCCAAATTTTGAATTCTCTTGGATTCCCGAAGTTGGCGGTGCCACCGCTTGTTAATATCATATTGATTGTTAACTAGCGGTGCCATCACCCAGTCCGGCGGTGTCGCCGTCGGACCTCTCAGGTGCGGGCGGTGCCACCGCCCGATCCTCGGGTTCTGGGTGATGCCACCGCCTAGTCCTACGGTTCCACCACCCGGTCCTACGGGTCACTAAATGGGCTTCAAATCTGGCCCAAACTAGGTAATATCGGGCTGAGTTGGCCCCTAACTAGGATATAGGATTATCCCTTAATCCTAACCCTAATTACATGCAAACTACACAACTGAAAATATAGTCCTAAGTAAGTTTTCAACCGATAAATGTTGAGTCTCCTTCTGGCGAGCTTTCTGGCGATCTTCCGGCGGACTTCCGATACACCCTCGGATTTCTTTCGGCGGACTCCTAGTAGGCTCCCGATCTTGTGGTGAGTTCAGTGAATAGCCGAGCCTTCTCGGTGATCTCCGCGAACCTCCGACGATCTCTTCGGCGGACTTCCGAAAACTCCGATAAGTCCCTGATTTCTTCTAGGTTGGTTCTAGTAGCATCTCCGATGAATCTTCGGACTCTCGAACACCCATCGAACTTGACTCTGGTAGACTTGCTTTATGTTTTCAAGCTATCGTAGTTAATCTTGCACATGTAAAACAAAAGTTTGATCTAGATAATTACTCATAAGCAATTAATCAAGTTGTCCGACATGTCATTGGTCCCTCGACGCTTCGTCCGATTCTTCGGCACATCGTCCTCTCTTGCAGCCTATTGCCCAATCGGCCAGCTGACTCCGTAACTCCGATATCCTTGGCATAATACCCGCTCTTCTTGGCTCGATGCTCGAATCCATGGCCCGAAGCCTTCTATCGATACGTCGACCGATCCACCGGCCCGACGTTCAATCTTTTGACATGTTCCTCCGGAACAACATGATTTTCCTACTTTAATTGTCTCATCCTGAAGCATCCTGCGTCACTCAAAACGTAAATTAAATCATAAACACATATCAAGTAGTTTCATCATCAAAATACGAGATTCAACAATCTCCCCCTTTTTGATGATGATAACCACTTGATGACGGAGTTAACCTTAACTCCCGGAGTTTAAACAAACTCCCCCTATCAATATGCTATATTGATAGAACCTTGAATTCAAGCCAAATTCAAGTTATTGTAAATATTCATCATGAATATTTGCAATATGTCATCATGCATAACATGATCATACTTCTCCCCCTTTGTCATTAACAAAAAAGAGAAGTGTCATTTTTTATGTGTTTGAGATCTATGAATTCAACTTATTGCATGAAAAACATAATATCAAGTATTTTTATCATGCAATTTGTAAGCTTGAAAATTTAGCAAATGCTACATCATGCAGGCTAGCAAAAATTTAGCAAGTGCTATATCACATTAGAATATGCAAGCTATCAAGTTTTAGATATGAAAGATAGTAAAATAGCATGTCCTACTTTACAACATTTTAGAACATACATGCTTATAGTTTTAAGATGTTCAAAAAGTAACTCTTGCTTGTTGAAATATGCAAGTTGCAAGCTATCAAATTTTGCTTCCTTTGCAATGTTTGAGCTTGCAATTTTGCTTCCATTGCAAAGTGCAAGTTTAGCATGTTTAGCATCTTGAGATAGCAACTGTTTGCTTCTCTTTATACTACAAGCTAGCAATTTTTACGATATGTAAGTTTTACTACATACAAGCTAGCAAAAAATTCGAAAGCAAATGCAAGATAGATTTTTTGTGTAAGCTCATGATTCTTGCTTCCTATTGCAATGTATAAGTTGCAAGTTTTGCTTCTTGAGATAGGCAAGATAGCACATTTGCTTGAGATTACAAGATAGCATTTCTTGCTTTTGAGATGAGCAAGCTAATAAGTTTTGCCCCTTTTTGCGATGTGTACGTTTATAATTTTTTGCTTCTCTTGTCTTGTGCAAGCTAGCTATCTCCCCCTTTGTCATTGTCAAAAAGAAGAAAAGACCCTTTACATCAATTATGACAAAAGTAAGTATCAATCTTATTCGTGCATCATTATATTTTCAAATTAAAACATGCACCTTTTCAAAAATCTTATATTTCATTCATGCACGATATTGAATAAATCAATCAACATTATGAGCATGTCATACATGATACTAAAATTTTGAACTATTTATTAACATTTTGATCATGATACCAAACATTCATCATTTAGAGCATTCATAACACAAAGCATTAAATCAACATACATCGTTTTAGCAATAACTCATAGCATTTTAAATCATGATTTACATTATATGTAATACATCATATCATAATTAGAAAGCAAAGTATTGCATGCATCATTGCAAATCATAAATGTTTCATATCATTATGGTATTAATTTGTCAAATTACATCCTACCATGCATGATCATAACTTTTTTCATTTTATCATTATAAATAAGAAGGAATAAAGAAAGAACAAAATAGTATAAAATATTTTAATTATTTCAAGGTATATAAGCCATAAATCCAATGGCATCATGTGATGAAAGATAAGACCTTTTGAATTACAAAAAACATGATTTATTTTATCAAATCTCTTCTTTTTATAAATAACAAAAATTATAGGTGTACAAAGAAGAGATTGTGATTAAAAAAGAATCTCAAGTAGTAAATCCAAGAAATCAAGATCATAATTTGAATACAAATTCATTCAAATTCAAATCGTCAAATTCATCAAAATCTCAACATTACTTTCAAGAGATTCAAAATGGTATACATTTACCATAATAATTATCAAGATCAATAAGATAGAGAAAATTTATTTTTCAAAGAAAAAATATTTTCCTCTTTTTAGTTGTTTCAATTTATATGATTTTATTTCATGTATGCCAAATAAAAACATGTATCATGTTTAAAACCGAAAGGTGAGATTTATTACAACAAAGATCAATAAGGCACTTTTATTATGGTAAAAATCAATAATCCATAAATCGCAAGATTTATCATGCATAATTTCAAATTTTATTAAGCATGATCATTGTACATGACACTAAAACATGGTTTCAAAATGTTTAATATTTTCATTACACAATTTCATCATTATGCATCATCATATTTTTCAAATTCGAACATGCATAATTTTAAAATTATACCTTTCATTTTTCATGCATGATACAAATAACTTAATCATCACTATGGGCATATCATACATGATATTCAAGCATTCATAATATATCATTTTGGTAACATGATCATAGCTATTCAAATGATGGTATCTAAATGTCAAAATTCATTACATCCTATCATGTATGATCATTAACTTCTCATTTGTATTTCATGCATTATTTTATTTCATCACATTCAAAATATCAAGAGAATTTTGGTGATGAAATAAATATTTCATGAATATAAGTAATTGCATAAAAATCATATCATGAAAAGATAATACCAAAAGATACGTTTTCTTTTGAAAAATCTCCTCTTAAATAATTAAAGGAAAATCTTGGGAGATCATGATATAGATAAAATTCATTCAATCTTGTAGGAGAACAAAATATTAATTCAAGCATATAAAATTTCTCAATTCATTATGAATCATAATAAGAATTGTGGTTCCGAAAAATCATGATTTATTTAGAAAAATTTTCTCTTTATTGTACGATAAGAAGAAATATAGCAATGATACCATGATTCATTTGGATAGTAGATGCTAAAAAGAAACATTGAGGATAAAAGATCTTGATTTTTATAGAGTAAATCTCAAGTTATAAATCTCAAAAAATCAAGATAAAGCTCGTTCAAATTCAAATCATCAAATCAAAATCATTTTCAAGAAAAATACTTTTATCTATTTAGTTGTTTCATATAAGCATGCCTTTGTCCTTTTTGTGCCAAAAAATATATATATCATCAATCGTTTAAGATCGAAAAATAAGTTTCATAAAAAAAACCATCAAGATCAATAAAACACAAAAAATCATCATGTATAACTTTTAAAATCTCATACATAAAATCGTCATGGTATCAAAATTTTAATATTTTCATTACAACTTTATTGCATTAGTTTCATTGAACATTATTTTGAATGATTCTTATAGATAACTAAAACTTCTTTAATTTTAATTTATATGATTGACTTTATATTAGCATGCTCAAATTTTATTCTTATGTCAAAACCAAACATCATATTTGAAAACCAAATACAAGGTTCATAAAAAATCATCAAGCCTTCCATTCAAAAGTAATGCATCGTCATTGAAAATCAATATGAAAATCATCAAAATACATATTTTTGCTTCTCAAGCACATACATAAGATTAATCTTACTAGTTGTACAAGCATTAGATTTATATCTAACATTTTATTGCATTAACATAGAACATGCAATTTTCATTATCATTTTCAAGATTATGAGCATGATCATATTTTTGCATTTTCATTTTTGAACATTTAATTTTTAAAAAAAATTGTTTCAAATCTAAATTACAAAAAGAAGTGCATTATGAAAAGCATTATATAATTTTGAAGTAAATTAGGGGGATTTCGATTACCTCATCATTGAAAGTGGTTAAGGCATAGTTTGCCACCTTGTCTTGATTTTCTCCTCGTCTTCGGAGGAACTCGATTCATCCCAATTCTTGTTCCTTTTCTTGCATTCAAAGCAAGTAGTTCCATTTTTTTTGCTTTTTAATTTTTGTTTCATTTGTAGTTTAAGTTCACTATCACTTGAGCTTATGCTCGAGTGGTCTTCAAATGTTCTATGTCCCAAATCCTTCATTTCCTTTGGAAGGTGGTTCTCAAGTTCTTCACGTGAATTACATGTTATTTTGTAGGTCATTAGAGACCCAATAAATTCCTTGAGAGGAAATGTTTTAAGGTCCTTGGCCTCCTGAATGGTCGTAACTTTTGGATCTCAACCCTTTGGAAGAGATCTTAAAATTTTAGTTACTAGTTCAAAGTTAGAAAAATATTTACCTAGAACTTTTAGTCCATTAATAACATCCATGAAATGGGTGTACATGTCTCCGATAGACTCACTTGGTTTCATCCAGAAAAGATTTAAGAATGCACAAGAATGTTGATTTTGGACTCTTTCACTCGGCTAGTGCCTTTATGAGTAACCTTAAGAGTTCTCCAAATATCAAAAGCCAAATCACAATTCGAAACATGATTAAATTCATTTTTATCAAGTGCACAATATAAGACATTTATAGCCTTTGCATTTAGAGAAAACATCTTCTTCTCCAAATCATTCCAATGATTCATTGGAAGAGAAGACATTTCAAATCCATTTTCGACTATATGCTATAAATTCAAATCCAAAGAAAGTAAGGAAACTCTCATTCGAGTTTTCCAACAAGTGTAGTCCATCCCATTGAAAAAGAGAGGATGAATGAGAGAGTAACCCTCTTGAAGGCCGAAAAGAGTCATTCCTATTTGGGTGTTAAACCAAAGTAGAAAACTGTGGCTCTGATACCAATTGTTAGGATCAGAGTGGCACTAAGAGGGGGGGGGGAGTGAATTAGTGCAGCGGATTAAAACTTGTAAGTTTAAAACCGAATTCGTAAATACGAGGAGATTTCATTTCGATAGTAAGTTGAGTAGATGAAAACCGAAAGCTAGCAGTAGTGTAAATAACAATTTTAGGAAAGTAAGAACTCACACATTCAAGGAACACACCAATTTAAAGTGGTTCGGCCAAAATGACCTACATCCACTTGCGAAGCCTTCTTCGAAGAGGCTCCCAACTTTCACTAGTAAATCACTTTGAAGATGAAGGACAAATACCCCTCTTACAACCTTTTACAAGTGGTTCACACTTTTACAGATTTTCAAAGAGAAAGAGGGAGGTGAACAGTTAAGCTATTGAAAACAAGACTTGCTAAAGACTTTGCTAAGGCTTTATCTCAATCTCTAACTTCTCAAAGGTTGTATTCTCTACTGAGAATTAAGGGGTATTTATAGACCCCAAGAGGATTTAAATTTGGGCTCCAAATTTTGAATTCTCTTGGATTCCCGAAGCTGGCTGTCACGGACAAATTTCTAAATGGGATGTTTGATGTAATGCTTAGGTATGTCTGTGTCTTTTGGTATGTTCATGCTCTGCACAGCATGTAGAAGGACGGCCGAAGGTTTAATAGTCCCATTTTAGTTAGGTTGGTGGTCGCTTTAGGCTTGTAAATAAAGGTTGTGTCATGTGGACACGTGCAAGAGATTTTCGATCTGTAATGGACCATTTTACTCTTTGTTGTGTAACTGTTCAGAGCTTGTAAAGTTTGTTTGTAATTTGCATTGTCTATGAAGTTTTTTCGGAGATGTTTGCTTGTGGATCTCGAGTGAGGCATTTTCTCTATCCCGTTCTCTCTTTTGTAGGTCCTAAGGGACCATGGGAGGCTTTGGGGAGGCTGACCTTTGTGGACGGACACGCAAGAGTACCACACGACTTAGATAAATCTAGCTAAGTCTGTGACAGATGGTATCAGAGCGGGACAAGTACTCATAGAAATACTTAGCATGCAAACGTGGGGGACCTAGCAGGGCTGCGTTGAGGGCAGTCAGCACACACGCGATCGTTTGGGGGAAAATGGGCATGGAGATGTAGGGAAAAGGAGTCGCTCGGAGGAGCGGGCATCTGAGATTGGCATTCAGAGGAATGGCCAACCCTTGGCGCAAGAGGCACCACGAGAACAGACAAGCTTGGAAGAATGCGGAGCGTACAAAGGTTGGGATGGCTGAGTTTGAGCTACGACTCAACGTTGACAACTATACTTGATGGTGCTCAAGGCAAGCGAGGCGCTTAGTAAAGGATGAGACCATGCAATGTGGAATGAGTTGCTCAAAAACCGAAAGAGTTATGCAAAGCTCATAGAGGTGAGGGGAATTGCTAGCTCGAAGAATTTGGTACTCATGCATGGGCTTGTATGCGGACGATGGAATGTTCATGGCCATCCCAAGGCGACCGAAACTCGACGTCATAGAGAATTGAAACTTTCTCTTTGGCATGTGAAGGATACGTCCGTAGGAGACTGAAGTGTGCAACGAGTTCAACATGTTGCTAGGCCTTGAGTGGTGCAGCGGGGGCTGTATTGACGTGGAGTCATAATCTAGCAAGTGCGTTTGCATGAGGCAGAACAATGCACAGTTTATTCAGCAGATCGGAGTAATCCAATGGGATGGTGGTCTCCGAAACGAAGAGAGATATTGTTCCAACAGGACAGTTATCCAGGAGGGATAAGTCCCGACTCTCTAGAGGGAGAATCATGTGGGATGTACCTCACATGTTGAGGAGGAGTACCTCAACAAACAACAACTCCACGAAGCTCAATGGACTGAGTAAGCGGCGAGGAGTCGTCGCATGATCTCACTCGAGAGAATGCATTGGTAGATACATTGCGAGATCAAGCGGGGAAGTGACCCAAAGCAACACAAATGAAGACACACTTGGAGTCGATATGGAGATCGGACACAAGGGAGAGCTGACCCGTGGAATGGTGGGCGCGAGGGCCACCATCAACTCAATGTAAAAACAAGGAGCGGAGCAACTTGGGTGTAACTTGGCGAAGTACCCAAGCCGCATGAAGGGAGCTAGCATAGAAGATGGAACATGGAGCGGAGGCATAGTGCTTTCCTTGGACAGAGGTTAAGGACATGAACTCTTGCAGAGGCAAGAGCAGGATCATATTGTTCCATGGGTCATTCATTTTGATGGAGCAGACTCATCTTGCATGGTGCCAAAGACGAAGGGAGCTTCTGGGCACATACACCTTATCTCGGAGGAGCATTTGATGGAGGAACTAAGGCAACTCAATTTGCAAAAGCGAAGTTGGGTTCAGAAGGCCTTAGCACGGGGCAAGAGGATGCAGAGGCGGGCACTCTTGAAGAATATGTCATAGTGTTGCCATTCAAGTTGCTATGAAGGAAGCTGTGCGCAGCGAAGATTATGCTGGTAGGGGTAGAGGCCCAGGATCCAAACAATGGTGCACTAATTGCAGCGAAGTCGGGGGACTTCGGGAGCTACTAGGCGACGGACTATCCTAGAGTGGTGCTTCATCTAGGTGTGACCCAAGAGTGGGTGGATGAAGGTCGATTGTCAAAGGAGCGAACAAAATCGAAGGTGGAAGAGACCTTGTGATGTATTGGCAAAGGCCACATATGAAGGGTTCACAATTCGAGTTCATCCCACAAGGATCAGAATGCAATAGAGATGTCACTAGGAGGCGACATGGTGCAGCGGATCGTGGTGGAACAGGTCATGGCAATGCGATACACAAACCTAGTCCTATGAGGGACTAGATCATACGGAGGTATGATCGGGAGCTACTGGAAGCTCCATTTCGGTGAATAACACGACGGCAAGAAGGGCTATGGACTCAAGGAGTGAAGGCCATGGTATCGTAGAGGCGGGTCTTCCATGCGTGCATCGAATTTTACATCGGATAAAAGCCTTGGTCATCAGCATATGGGGGCTGTGTTCCACCAAGGGAAAAGTTTGAATGCAAGTACTAATAAATCCCATGAGAGGGACTTGATCATACAGAGGTATGATCGAAGTAGTTAGAGAGTTGGACTGCTCCAGAGCTCATATTCGCTTAATGGAGCCTGGCAAGTTAGAAGACAAGGTCGAGTAAGCGAATGTTGCTACCAAAGAAGCTAAGGAGAACAGAATTGATGCAATTCCTATAACGTGATGGCAGAGGCCATGCATGGGAGTTGCAGTCTGTCTTTCCATCGACCAAAGAGAGCTGCTTGGAGAACATAAAGGTATTGAAGCAGGGGGTTGAAAGGGGCGAGGAAGCGATGACGAGTCCAGAGGGACTTAGCTACCCAAAATCAAGCATCAGTTAAAATGGAGGTGGACTCAGAGGAGTGCCACAGAGACATATCTACTGATCATGAAGAAAAGGGATGCAGATGCGAGGCGACGGATAGTAGGGCCATGGGCATGGCAGCGCCATGGTACCGTAGAGGCGGGACTTCCGCAAAAGTCATTGATCCCTTGCTCTCATGGAGGGAGAGTGCTTGGTCGTGAAAGGGGCCGAGGAGGCGGAGCATGTAGAGGCAAACTCCAAGTACCGAGACAAGGCTGAAGGGCAGAGGCCAAGGAATTTCGTAAGACCGGTGTCAATGAGTTTCTCATCAAGATAGTCGAAAGTGAAGGACTTCGGGTCATGCAAGAGTGCACGACCAAGGAACGAAGCAGGCAGTATGCGGTGCTGTACCTTTGCTACTCAAGGAAGTAGGCAGCAGGGTTGATGGAGAAGACGGTACAATCCCAGAGGTGACCAAATCTATTAGAGAATTACTCTAAGTTGGGGTGAAAACTTCCTGCATTCCAGAAGTTCGATGGCATTAAGATGGAATCATAGTAGCTAACTCAACGCAAGGAGTGCAAACACTTCAAGTGCTTCAAAAGTGTGAGCAAAGAGCAGGTGAAGGCCAGTAACCAGCTCGATGCATGGAGTACAACCTCGAGGAGGTGGGTGAAGTCAAGTAACCTATGCCTTCTCAACTCTTAAGAGAATGGGCGAAACCGAGTACCCTAATTCTCTTATCTATCTAGTAGAGGAGTTCTGCATATGTTCAAAGACCCTTCAAAGATAATGGAAGACAATAGTTGTTAAATCCTCACCAACGGTGATCAGTGTTACTAAGAGTAGATTGTCCGCTTCATTTCCTAATGAAATACCAATCGAAAGCGGAAGTGATGCGAACCTACTTGGATGTGACAACTAAGTGAAAGAAGAGTCAATGACCAAATTTTGTGGAGGAAGGACCCAAAACTTCAGAAGTTTGCGAGGCGATGCTCGTTAAAGCTCCAACAAGCATCCACCCAGTTCAAGCAGCATGAGGCATTTGAGAGACTAGCGTAGAAAAGATCGTCTTTTCCTTCATCTGGAGGATCCGCAGGAACCAACAGGGATCAACACAACTCAGCCAACCCCACACTAGAGTTAAAGTCATTGGTGAGTTGAAGCAGCATGGCGGATCAAAGGTTCGACTACTCAAAAATAACAGCGGAGAGCAGTTGGGAGCCAAGAGGCGCATTATAGCTGGAGCAGAAGATTGAAGACTCAGCAAAGGTGAGAAGTTGTAGTGTCAACAAAGGCTTCGACGAGGACGTCGAAGGAATAAGTGGGGGAGAATGTCACAAACAAACTTCTAAATAAGATGTTTGATGTAATGCTTATGTATGTCCGTGTCTTTTGGTATGTTCATTCCCTATACAACATGTAGAGGCACGGCCGAAGGCTTAATAGTCTCATTTTAGTTAGGTTGGTGGCCGCTTTAGGCTTGTAAATAAAGGTTGTGTCATGTGAACACGTGCGAGAGATTTTTGATCTATAATGGACCATTTTATCCTTTATTGTGCAACTGTTCAGAGCTTGTAAAGTCTGTTTGTAATTTGCATTGTCTATAAAGTGTTTTCGGAGATGTTTACTTATGGATCCTGAGTGAGGCATTTTCTTTATCCCGTTCTCTCTTTTGTGGGTCCTAAGGGACCATGGGAGGCTTGGGGAGGCTGACCTTTGCGAACGGACACGCAAGGGTGCCGTACGACTTAGGCAAAACCAGTTAAGTCCGTAACATGGCGGTGCCACCTCTTGTCGGTGGTGGTGCCACCGCCTGACCTTTCGAGTGCTGGGCGGTGCTACCGTCGGACCTCTTGGGTGCTGGGCGGTGCCACCGCCTAGTCCGGCGGTACCACTGCCCGATCCTCGGGTTCTGGGCGGTGCCATCGCCCAGTCCGATAGTTCCACTGCCCGATCCTACGGGTCACTAGATGAGCTTCAAATCTTGCCCAAACTAGGTAATATCGGGCCTAGTTGGCCCCTAACCAGGATATAGGATTATCCCTTAATCCTAACCCTAATTATATGTAAACTATGCAACTGAAAACATAGTCCTAAGCAAGTTTTCAATCGGCAAATGTCGAGTTTCCTTTTGGCGAGCTTTCCGGCGGACTTCCGATACACCCTCGGATTTCTTCTGGCGGACTCCCAATAGTCTCCCGATCTTATAGCGAGTTTAGCGAGTAGTCGAGCCTTCTCGGTGATCTTCACGAACCTCAGACGATCTCTTCGGTGGACTTCTGAAAACTCCGACAAGTCCCCGATTTCTTCTCGGTTGGTTCCGGCAGCATCTCCGACGAATCTTCGAACTCTCGAATACCCATCGAACTTGACTCCGATGGACTTGCTTTATGTCTTCAAACTATCTTAGTTAATCCTGCACATGTAAAATAAAAGTTCGATCTAGACAATTACTCCTAAGCAATTAATCAAGTTGTCCGGCATGTCATTAGTGCCTCGACGCTTCGTTCTATTCTTCGGCGCATCGTCCTCTCTTACGGTCTATTGCCCAATCGGCCAGTTGACTCCGTAACTTCGATATCCTTGGCGCAATACCCGTTCTTCTTGGCTCGATGCCCGAATCCATGGCCCGAAGCCTTCTATCGATACGTTGACCGATCCACCGACCTGACGTCCAATCTTCTGACATGTTCCTTCGGCACAACATGATTTTTCTGCTTTAATTGTCTCATCCTGAACAAAGCATCCTACGTCACTCAAAAAGCAGATTAAATCATAAACACATATCAAGTGGTTTCATCATCAAAATACGAGATTCAACAAAATCCCTATGAAGGAAAGTTGTCTTCATATCTAACTGCTCAACCTCCAAGTTCTGGCTAACAGTAATACTAAGAGCAACACGAATAGAAGATATTTTAACAACAGGAGAAAAAAATCTCTTTAAAGTCAATACCTTTCTTTTGACCAAAGCCTTTCACAACCAATCTAGTTGTGTACTTTGATTAAGAACAATATTCTTGAGTCTTCAACCTGAAAACCCACTTATTCTTCAAGGCCTTCATTCCATTTAGTAATAGCACTAAATCATAAGTGTGGTTCTTCTGAAAAGCATACATCTCTTCTTGCATAGCAACTAACCACTTCTCTTTCTACTCACTTTCAACTGCTTCCTGGTAACTCTCTGGTCCACCTACATCAGTAAGCATCACATACTCATCTGTAGAGTACATTCTGGAAGGTTGACGTTGTCTAGAAGATCTTCTCAACTGAGGTTCTGTGGGAAGTTACTCTCCAACTTCTTCTTACTCAACATGTCCTGCAGGTAGATTAACATTAAGCTCTACACTATCTTCCTGCACATCTCTCCCATCACCCTGATATATTGGAGGAGTAATTTGGTAACAATCTGCTAATCCTTCTACAGAAGTATTGCCTGGTGCCTTCTTATTCAAATCTTTAAAAGTTTGATCCTCAAAGAAGACTACGTCTCTGCTTCTAAACACCTTCTGCTTTTCTAGATCCCAAAGTCTGTAACCAAAATGATCATATGAGTAGTCAAGAAAAATACATTCTTTAGTCTTACCATCCAACTTGGACCTCTCATTGTCTGGAATATGTGTAAATGCACGACAACCAAACACTATCAAATGCTTGTAGGAAACATCTTTCCCTGACCATACATGCTCTGCAACATCATCATCTAGGGTTGTACATGATAAGTTGATCACATCAACTACAGTCCTCAAAGTCTTATCCCAAAACCTTTTGGGTAGCTTGGCCTGTAAAAGCATATATCTGATATTTTCCATGATAGTGCAGTTCATCCTCTCTACAATTGCATTATGTTGAGGTGTACCAGGAACTGTCATCTCATGTTGGATCTCATGTGACCTACAATAATCATTAAATAATCCTGTATACTCACCACCATTATATGATCTTATGCATTTCAATTGCCTTTCTGTCTCCCTTTCAACCCTGGCATGAAACTCTTTGAAGACATTAATAACCTGATCTTTGGTCTTCAAAGCATAGGCCTAAACTTTCCTGAAAAAATCATCCATAAAAGTGACGAAATAAAGTGCACCACTTATACCAAGAACATCAACAGATCCACTAGGAGTTTTTGTCCTCAAAGGACGACATACATCTGTATAAACACGGTCTAAGGCATACATTTTTCTAGACAAAGCAGGACTAGCAAATGAAACTCTATGTTGTTTACCAGCCAAACAATTAATACAAGGGTTCAGATATATACCTCTGAGATCTAGCAATACCTCTCTCTTGGAAAGAGCTTGCAACCCCTTCTCGCTCATGAGTCCCAATCGCCTATGCCACAACTCCATGCTAAAGTCTTTTTCTGTAGCATTTAACTACTCATCATAAGCTTTAGCCAACAACCTGTACAAAGTATGACATTTCTTTCCATTAGCTATAAAAACTCTTACTGAGCTTTCATTGCCCTCTGTGAAATCTGCTATCATATTCTTCATCATCTAGCCTTCCAACTGAAATTAAATTCAGCCTTAAGTCAACCACATGCCTCACATCCTTAAGCACCAACTGGCAGTCAAGGTTGGTATTTAAATGGATATCACACATGCCTATGATGTTTGTCATATCATAGGTGCCCATCTTGACAACACTAAAATCTTCAGACCTGTATGTAGCAAAAAAATCCCTTCGTGGTGTAGCATGATAAGAAGTACCTATGTCAATCACCCACTCAAGATCCTAATATACACAAGAAAAAATATCATCAAAAGGAGACAAAATCAAATAATCACTACCCTGCACTGTAGTTGTGATATTATCTTTTGACTCTGTAGACTTCACTTCTTTTTCCTTTTTCTTGCTCTTCTTAGGTTGCTTACATTGGTTTTTGTAATGTCATTTCTCATCACAGTTATAGCAAACAATATCTTTTCTTGATCTTGACTTGCTTCTACTCATGTGTGAACTATTTCAAGACTTTGACCTTACTTTGTTCTCTGAGATAAGTGCATGTGAATCATTCTAAGATGTTACTGAACTCTTTCTTCTCAACTCCTCATTCAATAAACTGCTTGTTACTTGACTCATAGTGACAACACCATCTGGCGTAGAATTACTGAGGGAAACCACTAGTGTCTCCCAACTTTCTGGTAATGAACCGAGAAGTAACAATGCTTGTAACTCATCATCAAGAGACATTTTCATAGAGGATAACTGGTTATTAATACTTTGCATTTCATTCAAATGCTAAGCAATAGAAGCACCCTCTTTATATTTTAGGTTCACAAGTTTTCTTATCAAAAAAGCTTTATTACCAGTTGTGTTTCTTTCATAGAGACTTTCCAACTTTTTCCAAAGAGAATATGTAGAAATTTCAGTAGAAAGATAGTGAAAGACACTATCATCAAGCCACTGTCGAATAAACCTAATTATTTTTTCGATCTAACCTCTTCCACTCATCATTAGTCATAGTTGTGGGTTTTGCACTATCCCCCTTCAAAGGTTCATACAAATCTTTGTAATACAAAAGATCTTTCATTCTTGGTTTCCATATCATCCAATTGTTTCCATTTAAACTAATCATGCAAGAAACATTACTGGCCTCCATGTTCAAATACAAAAAGTAAATCACCAAAACCCTTGCTCTGATACCAGTTGATGGGATATAAAGTGAAATAACCTTTGTATATAAACAAATACTAGTAGGCCATTATATGCAGCGGAATTAAATGAAATTACAATCAAATAGAATACCAAGATATACATGGAAAACCCTTCCAATGTGAAAGGTAAAAACCACGGGGCAAACTAGAGATAATCCACTATGAGAATAATGAATATACAAATCTCAATATTTTACCCTAAACCCTAGCAACAATCACAAGAGAATAACTGGGATACGAGGATCACGTCACTGTCCATAATATCTAAAATCTCCCCAAGTAATCACAGCAAGAGTCTACTATAGATTTGATCTAACCTGAGATGAGAATGCTGCTAGATGATTGAGAACAGTCTCTAGCGTTGTCCTTGTCTTCTTCCCTTTCTTTCTCTTATTTTTCTATCTTTTTCTTCTCCTCTTTATTGCTGCCCTCTTATAGCCTTTTTTTGCATCTAAAACATAGCCACTCATACCCCTTTAATATTAGTTAGGGTTAAATTAAGAGAGAGTGAGATGTGAGCTGAATATGGGTTGTTAGCCCAACAGGTCAACAGCCCAACAGATCCTTCTTGAAACCTATTTGGTGAAGGGAAGGACAACAAACCAGCTTCTTATTCTCAAGAAGAATGGACGAAGAATTTGATGTGTTTATCAACCGAAATTTTTTTGGCCGAACAACATGCCTGCCAGATTAACGATGAGCGTATCTTCGTCTTCCTCCCGAAGCAGTTCATACTGAGGACCGAAGTCCCCGTAGACGCGGAGTGGGAGGGTCGACCTCTGTTTTGTTCCCATAAGAGGCTGTTTACGTTTGTGCTGTGTTAGGGATCGAACGCCTGCAGTGCGAGCGATGGATGGGACGAAGATGATGGCAAGGACAAGCTATACATATATACTTGTGCAATATAAGGAATCTGTGTTAGAATAGACCACTGGCACATTGTTCCTTGTGGTTTAGTAGTTGTAAAGGCTGGGGAATCCCACCTACTTCGGTAACCACATAGCATGGGGAAGCGGGTTCCTTGTTTGTCTCTACTCTTCTACTTCTCTAGCTTGAATTAATGGATATGCTTCTTGGATCCATAAGTTTGGTTCTTTGGACGAGGTTGATGTTTGCTTCTATCGAGTAGGACATACTGATGAGAATATCCCCACCTTTCTAGCTTTTTTAAGGTGCAACACGGCAACATCACGTGCTTTGAATGAGAATTAACTTCTTACCTGAAAAGAAATCAATAATAAAATATAAATCTAAAATATTCGGTGTAATATATATATATATATATATATATATATATATATATATATATATATATCAATATTCTTTGAATGCGTCCATAAAAAATTCAAATATTTCATCATATACAAATAAATTATAACTTTCCTTGAATCAAGAGAAATTGAAGTACAAGTCCCCTCACTTGTTTCCCTCACCCCTCTCGATTTATTAGAGAGAATGTTTTACGAACACTAAAAAAGAGTATCAATATGTATGCTCTTTCTACAAGGACCAAGAGATATATATAGGGAAATTTGTTCTACTCGGTGCTGTCCTCCTTTGGTTAGTCCATCATTTTTGGGTCCCAAATGGAGGAAGAACTCGATGATGCGTGTGTCGGATGCTGTGAAGGCGATGGGGATTCTGCTAACCTACTTCCAGCCACGGTATTCTGGTTCACAGGGACGGCGCTGTCAGTGACCATAGGCGGATGCGGCAGCGGAGCGGGTGGAGACGGCGGCGGTGCGCTGGTGAGCCTATGCACCAACCAGCGGAAGTCTCGGGGTTCCACATGGTAAACTCGCGGCAGAGGCCGCTGGGGCCGCCTCCACGGCCTCGCCAAGGGCTGGCGGATGATGCGGATCGGCGGCGGCGGCCGCTCCGGTGGCGAATGGGCTCGGTCGTCTCCGGTGTTCTCCATTCGCAGCGGCGGAGATTGCTTCGACTCCAAGGAAGCGGCCGGTAATACCGTTGTGGGTAGGAGGGGCAAAGGGGAGCTCGAACTATATAGGCATCGCTTCGGTATCCGCTGGCGTCAGCGCGGCGGCTTAGATTCCGTGCGTGAAACGTGGCCCTACTGGTAATAAAGGCGGGGAGAGTCCCGCTAGTGGTTAGATGATTGGATCAGACATATGGACCCCACAAGTGGTCCCACTTGGCCACCAATGGTGAGTGCATTGCGTAAGATGCAAGTCTCATTTGATACCGATGGCCGCGTCGTGCATGCCGTCGAAGGAAGAAAGCCTGTTGGCATCCAACATCGACCAATCGAACGTATTGATCGACTCCTTTCGCTTGACTAGCAGGCGGGCGGTTGCCTTGTCCTCCCGGCAATGCCTCGCTGGGCGTGTGGTCGGAGGTCGAACGGCTGTGAAAACTCCAAATTGTATTTGATGTCTTTTGGTCCCAATACATGCATGCATGTATGTCAACGGTTGCTTTCTGGTAAGAGAATTTTTTAATTATCTTTTTCTTTCAAAATTATTTGGCAAAATTTTGAAATTTTTTTTGCTTTTTTGGAGAAGTACTTCCAGTTTTAGAATTATTTTTATCTAATACCTGAAATTTTCGTAATCACCCACATATTTTTTTCTCTCTTTTCATATGGACAATCCATATTGTGAACAACTCTTGTTATAATATTTTTATACTATGTTATGACATTTTTAATAATATTATGAAAATATTGTAATGCAATAGTACTATGATATAGTGGTTTCTTGGTATTGTTGAAAACTTTATAGTGCAACGTAAAAACAAATATATTATTTTAATAAAATTTATATAAAAAAATATTTTATAATATTTTTTTGATATTACTAAAAATATCATAACATAATATAAAAATATTATAATTTGATCAATTCACCTTATGGATTAGTCCAGAGAACAAGGGAGAAAAAAAAAAAAGAAAAAAAAAGGGTAGGTGGTTGGCTATCAAATCATGAGTTTTCATCCTTCCTCTTATTCTTTCTTTCTTGTCTATTTTAGCACCGAATTAAGATCCTATATTGTTATATTTGTTATTATTCGATCATGTAATAGTTGTTTAGATAGGATAAAATGGATATAGGTTTATCATGAATAGAGTGATATTTTAATTGTTTTGTTTGATGAATAGACTGATGTTTAAATCCTCTTTCCTTGTTTATTTCTTTGTGAAATCCAAAAGTTGTTATAATTAATTTTATCGTTATATTGGTTTGGTTTATGTATTGTGAAGTTATATGTTTTCTTTTATGATCTCACTGTATGAATAATCCCTTTGTCGATAAAGTAATTTTTATTCTTGATGATATTGATAGTCAAACATTAGGTGAGATATCATTTTTGGTCGAAAGTTAATTGGCAAATAGCTCAGATTTTGCACTCGTCCTATAAATTTAAATAACCCATTTTATTGTGATAAAAATAATGATAGTAATGATATCTTTGAAAATAAATTGGCTAAAAAAAAATACAAGAAGAGGTTGAAAGTGATGTTAATCATAATGTTTATGATATATTATATATTGTTAGTTAACGAGTTATTTTAAGCGATGACATATATAGAACAAGTGCTTGCTGAAAACAATTATAGTTAAGATGATAGTATGTTGTTCCTAACATTGAAGATGATGATTATTCATATAAGGATTTTTTTTTAGTCTTGTATAGTATTTGAATGATATTAAAATTATTTTATTATATTTTTTAATATATTATTTTTAATCCAAATAATGTTTTTGTAAATAGAAGTTATAAAGACATTATTTGATAAAGACTTTAAGGTCAAACGTGTTACAACTACAAGTCATAAGATGAACGTAAAACATAAGAGTTTTTGGTTGCCAATGGATGATAATAACTTGTGGTGGAATTGATAGTTTCAGCATGAATCCAATTTGATAAGATCAAATAAGGATCATAAGAAATGTAATAGTTCTTTTATTACGTATCAAATCAAAAATCAAGTTATGATAAATATTGATTATACTTCAAAAATAATTATTATTAATATTTAAAAAAGATTTATAGTTATCATATCATACGAGAAGGCTAATCTTGCATGGAATATTACACTTAATTAGCTTCACGGTGACTTTCGACCAGTCAAACACTAAAATAATTTTATTTCTAAGGAAGTTAAAACTATATAACTATGAGACTCATGTTCAAAAAATAATTTTCAGAGCTTGCCTTACAAGTTTCATATTATATATATGATATGTTTTGAATATTTATACGATCTCGGTGCCTTGATGATGGCAACAACTATAGATGATTATACTATAGTATTTTCATTTGAATTCGTTGTGATAGATATTGAGTGTAGGGATTCATGCTGAGTTATTCTCACATTAATTAAGAATATGTATTATGAAATATACAAATTTGACTATTATTAATGACCAAAATCTAAGAATTGATCTTCTGGAAAGTATATCATGATTATTACATGGTTCATCTTAAAAAAAAAATCTTGTAATCGATATATGATATAGAGATATTGCAAACCTACTTTCGATTCCTACTAGAGCACCTACTATCGATAAGTTTAATGAATGCAAACAAAAAATGAGGAAAATTTATAAAGAAAGTTTCATATAAATATGTGAAGTTAAGAAGGAGAAATGGGATACTATATTTTTTTCACTAATCGTCGTTATATAATGCTCACAACAAATACATTAGAAAGCATGAATTCATTACTTAAGGATGTTCATAACTAACCTATTACCTTTATGATTGAAATAGTGAGGAGGAAGGTTACTGAATAATTTTACATCTGTCATGAAGTAGCCAACAATTTAAAATCGACTTTAGCAAGTATCGTTGAGGATCAACTTGCTAATGCTAATGCTACGATGTCTTTCCTTATAACTATTACAAGCGCATACATCCTCTACGACATTTATAATAGATTTGGAGAACAAATATTGTTCATGTCGATGTTTTGATATTTTAAAAATTTTATGTTCTCATGCGATGATTGTTATTAGGTATAGAAATAGTAATTCATATAAGTTTTGTGAATATTATTATAGAGCTGACACCTACAAAAGAACCTACACTGATAAAATATTTTCTATGAGATCTAAATTATATTAGATATGATGAGAATACAATCGTATCATATTACCTCTAATAAGCGTGGTGCATGCTAATAGAAGAAACAAAGCAAGAATTGAATCAACACATAGTGGCAAGAAGAATAATAATAGTTCAAAGTGCTAACAATTTGGATATAATCATCAACAATATAAATTCTCACATGTATAGTTATGTATAATGGTAATTAGATTGGATTTTTGGTTGTCCAGAGTATTTTTGAGCTAGCTTAGCGATAGTGTGTTTTCAGTCACTTATAGAATTATAATATATGAATATACAAATGGTTTTTGGGATGAAAATGTTAAATGTCAGATTTTGATGATGAAACTAATTGATAGTATTTATGATTTGATCTATGTTTTGAGTAACGCAGGAAGCTTCGATCAGAGATGGACAATTAAAGCAGGAAGAATCATGTTGGGCCGGAGAAAAATATGTCAAAAAATTGGACGTTATGTCGAAAGATTGATTGACATATCGACAAAAGGCTTCGGGCCAAGAAGAACGGATATTGTGCTAAGAAAATCAAAGTTGCGGAGGTCAACTAACTAATTAGGTAATAGGACGCAAGAGAGGACGATGCGTCGAAGAATCAGACAAAGCGTCGATGAACCAATGACATACCGCACAATATTTGATTAGCTTACTAATAATTATCTACATCGAAGTGGGTTTTAAGTGTGCAGGATTAACTACGATAGCAAGACATAAAACAAAATGAAGTCCCGGAGTCAAGAACGTGATTTCGTTGGGAGTTTGAGAGTTCGTCAGAAGTTCTACTGGAATTGACCAAGAAGTTCAAGAGCTTGCCAAAGAATCTCGTCGGAACTCACCAAGAAGATCGTCGTGAAGTCTAGGAGCTTGATGGGAGTCCATTGGAATATTACTAAGAGATCGTCGAAAGTTCGTCGAAAGATCGCCGGAAGCTAGCCGGAAGAAACATAGACTTAAGGACTTATTTAGCTTAGTAAATGTCTTAAATTTCATAGTTAGCACATAATTGGAATTGGGCCAACCCAACTAGGGGCTAGTTAGGCCCATGTATGGATTGTGTTGGGTCAAGTGAAAGGCCCAAACAATGACCCAACAGGTGGCATCGTCGTGGCACAGTCTCCGAGACTATGTCAGGCGGTGGGACCACCCAAACACAATCTCCGAGAGACTGTTAGGCGGTGGTACTTCCCAATGTTAGTATCAGACTTACACTAGCGATGGTACCGCCAATACCCCAAAGACCTAGGATAAGATATTTTTAGGCTCTAAGTTTGAATCAACTTGATGCCTATATATACCCCTCTCATACTTTGGTTAACCTATACAAGAATTGAGAGTGAAAAAGAAAGAAACGCGGTGTGAACTCTTCTCCTTCTTCTAAGTGTTAGAATAGTTTAAGAGAAGAGTAAGTGGGGGTGTAAGGGTTATCTCCTAAACCTAGTAAAAGGAAAAAGAGCTGTAAAAGGTGGTTGGTCTTCGCTTATTGAAGGAAGACTGATAGTGAATGCCGGTGGCCTTGACGGAAGAGAAATCGGTGGAGTGGATGTAGGTCACGATGATCGAACCACTATAAACTTGGTTTGCATTTTTATTTGTGTAATTTATCTTTGCTGTAAACTTACTTGCTTTATATCCACTATGCTCTTCTCGCTTTCAATTTTAAGTATCTTTTTGAAATCGATTTTAATGGAACAAGAGATTTCGAACCGACGTAATTTTACCGCTGCACTAATTCACCCTCCTCTTTCAATGCCGACTCGTTCCTAACAGAAAGTTGAAGCAAATTCTGATAATATAATATGTCATTATATGTTATAACTATTTGTATCATAAATTAGATTAAATTAAAAAAATTAGGTTGAGAAAACCTAAATTAGATTAACTGGAAGTATAAGTTTCAGTAGATTCTCCATTTTACATTTTGAGAAAACCAAAAAATGTCAAAAGAAATGTCTAGAATACAAAAAGTTTGATATATGTTAATATGCGTAAAATTAAATGGTGTCATGAAAATTTCAATAGATTTTTACAAGGATTTGAACTTCTTATACTATTTTTGATTTGACTCCAAAATAGTGTATCGTATAGGTTTTAAATTTTTTGGGCTAATTTTTTACTATAGGTTATTCCACCTATTTAAAAGGTCAAATATTAAAAAATATTACATGGATTCATCTTATTTTGGTAAAAATAAAAATAAGAAAATAAGTAAAAAAAGACTATTCAGATGCTGAATAAATAAAAAATTAAAAAAAATATATATAAATTAGAAAAAAGTGTACTAGATGTCTATTTGTGTGCAATGGAAAGCTTTCATGAAAATTTTAAATAATTTGGAATAGTTCTTTTATGCAAAATACTATTTTGATTTGACCTCAGTATATTGTATAGTAGGACTTGAGTTTTCTGGATCAATTTTTTATCATAGGTTGGCTACCTATTTAAAAGCTAAATATTAAAAAATATTATAAGGATCCATCTTATTTTGGTGAAACTAAATAAATAAATAAAAAAGAAAATGATAAACTGCTCAAGAGCTGAATAAATAAAAAAATAACGAACAAATTCTGTAAATTAAAAAAAAGGATAGATGTCCATCTAGATGTAATGCAAACCTTATATTAAAATTTTAAATGATTTAGACCAGTCCTTGTATGAAATATATTAATTTTGATTTGACCTCAAAAATAATATATCATACAACAGGACTTAAGTTTTTTGGACTAATTTTTTACCATTAATTGTCTACCTATTTAAAAGATTAAATGTTAAGAAATATTGCAAGGATCCATCCTATTTATATAAAAATAAAAAAATGAAAAAAATAGGAAAATGATAAACTACTCAAGTGCTAAATAAATTAGAAAAAAATATCAAATAAATTATTTAAATTATAAAAAAGAATAGATATAGATATGGGTGTAATGTAAAGCTTTCCTAAAAAAAATAAATGATTTGGACTAGTTCTTATATGTGAAACATTATTTTGTTGATTTAACACAAAATTAGTGTATTATATACTAGGACTTGAGTTTTCTGGAGTAAATTTTTATCATAGTTTTTTCACCTACTTATAAGGCTAAATGTCACAAAACATTGCATAAATCCATTCTATTTTAGTGGAAATTAAAAATTATGGAGAAAATAAGAAAAATAATAAATTATTTAAATTCTGAATAAATCAAAAATATCAAAAATTTTAAATTAGAAAAAGTAAGCTATATGTTCATCTAGATGCAATATAAAGCTTTCATAAAAATTTTAAATGATTTGGACTAGTCCTTTTATGTGATATATTATTTTTTAATTTTACCTCAAAAATAGTATATCGTATATCAGGATTAGATGTCCACCTATTTAGAAGCTCAAATGATAAAATACATTTCAAGGATCCATCCTATTTTGGAAGAAACAGAAAAAAAAATTAAAAAAATTAAAAAAATAATAAATTGTTCGGATGCCAAATAAATAAAAAAAAATACTCTAAATTAAAAAAAGTGTTTTAGATGTCTATGTGGGTGCAATGCAAAGCTTTCATAAAATTTTTAGAGCATTTTGACCAATTTTTATATGTGATATATTATTTTTTTATTTGACACAAAAAATAGTTATCGTATAGCAAGACTTGAGTTTTCTAGATGAATATTTTATCATAGGTTGTCCAATTATTTAAAAGATCAAATATCAAAAAACATTATGTGGATCCATTCTATTTTAGTAAAAATAAAAAAAAGAAAATAATAAACTATTCAAATGCTGAATAAAACAATATATCAAAAAAATTCTCTATATTAGAAAAAGTATGCTAAGATGTTCATTTGGGTGCAATGCAAAGCTTTCATAAAAATTTCTAATGATTTGGACCAATCTTTCTTATGTGATATATTATTTTATATTTGATTCAAAAATAATATATTGTATACAAAGACTTGAGATTTTTGGACCAAATTTTTACTATAGGTTGTCCACCTATTTAGAAGGTCAAATGTCAAAAAATATTATATGGACCCATCCTATTTTGGTGAAAATAGAAAAAACATGGAGAAAATTAGAAAATGAAAAACTGTTCATGTGTTGAATAAATCAGAAAAACATCAAAAATTCTCTAAATTAGGAAAAGTATTCATGAAAATTCTAAATGATACCATGTGGGTGCAATGCAAAGCTTTCATGAAAAGTCTAAATGATTTGGACCAATCCTTGTATATGATAGTTTTTTTCCTTTACCTTAAAAATAATGTATCGTATGTTAGGACTTAAGTTTTCTGAACCAATTTTTAATCGTAGAAGTTTAAATGTTAAAAATTATTATATGGATCCATCCTACTTTGATGGAAATGAAAAAATATGAGAAAAAAAGAAAATAACAAACTATTTAGATGTTGAATAAATCTTTTAAAAATATCGAATAAATTCTCTAAACTAGAAAATAGTGTGATAGATGTCCATTTGAGCACAATGTAAAGCTTCCAAGAAAATTTTGGAGCATTTTAGCCCATCCTTATATGTGATATATTATTTTTTATTTAACCGCAAAAATATTATATCATATATCAAGACCTGTCTTTTGTAGATCAAATTTTTGCCGTAGTTTTCTCACCTATTTAGAAGCACAACTATAAAAAAAATTACATGAATCCATCATATTTCAGCGGAAATAAAAAATACTTTGAGAAATTAAAAAAAATGCTCTATTTTTCACGACAAAGTGTAATAGACTAAGGGATTCATATTGGAGAATTGCTTTGTAACTTAGAAAAAATGTTCTATTTTGTAGAAATTATAAAATGCATGGTACAGATTGTTCATGTATACAATACAACATATGCTCTTCTTTACCTGTATAAAATTGTTCTCATTTGTACAACATTTATAATAAATTAAGAGTGTTTTATTTGTACAATTTCAGAGTTCACAAACTCTGTATAAAGGACATGTATACAAACTAACAATCATATTTTTCATAAAATTTTGAATCTTACAATCCATAATGCCTCATGTGCTTCTAGGAGAATGACAATGTAATACAAAATGCAAATGTTTGATAAACTTTAAAGGAATATAGCACAATCATTCTTGGAACATATAAAGGTTATTAATTATATAATTGATCAATGAGGAAATATATATGGTATTTCATAGTATTTCGATTGTTGAATCCCGATGATGAAATTAATTGATGAATTTATGATCGAATGAGCATTTGAGTGACGCAGGACTAACTTCGATCATGGAAAGATAAATCAATTGAAGAAGGAGAATCAAACGTTGGGCCGGAGAGCATTATGTTAGAGTTTGGGCGTCGAGCCGGAGGATTGGTCGACGTGTCGAAAGATGGACTTCGTACCATGAGTTCAAGCATCAGGCTAGAAGGATCGAGTATTATGCCAAGAAGATCGAATGTTGCAAGAGGTCAATATGCCAAAGGATCAAGCAATACATTGAAGGAGAGGACAATAAGCCAAAGGTTCGTATGAAGTGCCAAATGAACCATTGACATGTCGGACAATTTAATATTCATGTTTGTAATTGTTTGTGTCTTGATTAAAAAGTAGTTTAGGTTTTAATTGACTTAATTTTGGGTGTAATCATACCAACTTAATTACGGGTCCATTGAGCTTGAATTAGGATTAAATTGGGCCTATTAGAAGGCCACTTCAGTGACCTAAAGTTAGGCCAAGTAGTAGCACTGCCAAGCTAAGCGGTGGAACCACTTGTAAGTTGGAAAGTATAAAATATACTTTTTCGAAAAACCCAATTGTGGCACCACCAGGGTTAGCGATAGTACTACCCAGTGTTAGGCAATGTTACCACCCAAACTGATTGTAGTGCTACTAGGACATAGTCTCTTAGACTATGTCAGATTGTGGTACTGCCTAATGTAGGTGGTGGTACCCCCAAAAACTTAGAGATTTAAATTTTTGGCTCTATTTTTTAAGTTATTTAGGATCTATAAATATTTCACTCATTCTTGGGATAGCAAGAAAATAAGTAAAAAAAAGGAAAGAATTTTTAAGGATAGTTGATCATTAAGGAGTGGACGTAGATCAAAACAACCGAACCACTATAAATTGATTTATATTTTTTTTTATATTTTTATTTCTATTACTAACTGATTTACTTACTCACTATTCTTATTTACATTTTAAGTTAAATGCATTTTCGATATGGGTTTTCTCAAATAAAAGTTTTCAAATCGAAGTTTTTCGAAAGCACTAATTCACCCCCCCTCTTAGTGCCTTTATGATCCTAATAATTAGTATCAGAGTCTAGTTCTATCATTTGGTTTTAACACCCAAGAGAGATTAAATGACTTTTTTTGACAATCAAGAGGATCACTCTATCACTCGTCCTCCTATGTTCAATGGGATGAACTACACGTATTGAAAAACATTAATATAGATTTTCTTGCTTTCTTTGGATTTGATCTATAGAACGTTATTGAGTTTGGTTTTCAAAAACTCTCTAAACTAATTAATAAATAGAATGATTTTGAGAAGAAAATATTTTCCTTAAATGCTAAAGCTATGAATGCTTTGTTTTATGCTTTAGATAAAATGAGTTTAATCGTATTTCTTTATGTGAAACTATATATGATATTTGGCACACACTTGAAGTTACCCATGAAGGCACAAATAAAGTTAAAAAATCTAAGATTAATCTCTTAATGTAGTTATGAATTATTTAGAATGAAGCCAAATGAAGCTATTGGTGATATGTACACCCATTTTACAGATGTTGTCAATGGTTTGAAAGTCCTTAGTAAAAGTTTTACTAATCTTGAACTTGTTAATAAAATTCTAAGATCTCTTCTAAAAAGTTGGGATCAAAGGAAATTATAATTCAAGAATCAAACGACTTGAACAACTTTCCTCTTAAAGAACTCATGGGATCATTAATGACCTATGAAATAACTTACAAGACATATGATGAACATGAGGACAATCTTCCAAAGAACAGAAAGGATATTACACTTAGAACCAAAGAAGATCGCTCAAGCCAAAGCTTAAGTGATGATGATGACATAGAACTTTTAATAAGAAAATTTAAAAAGTTTATAAAAAAGAATATGAATAATTCTACAAAAATAAGAATCTAAAAATGAACTTAAAAAGGACACAATCATTCATTATGAATGTAAGAAACCGAGATACTTCAAAAATGAGTGTCCACAACTAAAGAAGAAACTACTTGTACAAAAGAAAAGAAATCACTCGGAATGACTTAGGATGAATTAAGTGCATCAAAAGACAAAGAGCAAACCATTGAAGACGAAGTGGCGAACTACACATTAATGGCTTTCAACAATGAGGTATATGACTCAACTGAAACTTTTTTACTTTACAATAAATTACTTGTTGCATTTCATGACTTATATAATGAACTTAAAATAGTTGGTAATAAATATAAATTGTTAAAAAAAGATCATGTATCTCTCTCTCATAAATTTGATAAATTAAAAAATGAGTATGATAAATGCTTATTAACATGCACTAAATGTGAAGAGTTAGATTCATAAAAAAGGAAAATATGTTATCACAACAAATATTAGAAAAAATTAAAATTAAAAATAAATAATTAAATATGATTCTTACTAATAAAGGTCATGTGAAAAGGAAGGAATGGGGTTTCTTGCTAATAAAAATAATTAAGGAATTGAGGGTTCTTGCTAATAAAATATTTTTTAGATTTTTAGATTATTTAAATCTGAATCAATTATCTCGATTTACTAAAGAGAATATCTTTTTCAGAATTCATGACTTAAGATTTTCCTATTCGATCTCATAAGATTTCTTTCTCCTTTTTTTAAAAGGGAGATCCAAATGAATCATGTCTTTAATTTGATCCAATTCGATCTCATAATTATTTAATCTGAAATAATTAAATATGATTCGAATAATCTAAAATTTTATTCAAATATAAATCATCAAAATCACTTTCATAATTCATGAGATTCATAAAAAATAACACAAATCGATTCATTAATCTCTTTTTGAAAAATTGATAAGATAGAGAATCTTTTAAGAAAATTATATTCCTGTCTTTATCTTTTATGTCAAATAAAAATATGCATCATCATTTAAAACCGAAAAAGCAAAGTTCATCACGACAAAGATCAATAGTATAAAATAAAAAAAATCATCATTGCTTCAAATCATCATGCATCACTAAATCATCAAGCATGATTTCATTAAATATAAAGTATTTTCAATCAAAATTATTTTGTTTATTGTAATAATATTTTTTTTTCCTTTTTTTAAGTGAATCTAATCTTCATACTTAGTGCTAGGAGTTAATATGTAATTGTCATACTCAATTTTTTAATTTTTTAAAATCACTAGAAAGAAAAGCATGATCCCCATATTTATTTATTTTTATATTTTATATACTAATTTAAAATAACTCAAAAAATGCATCAAATAATTTTATAGTAAAGTAAAGGGGTTTTGGTTAAGTCACTTATCTCGTTGTTGAAAGCCACCAAGGCGTAGTTCGCCACCTCTTCTTTATCGGTTTGCTCCTCGTCTTCGAATGTACTCAATTCATCTCATGTCGCCTTGAATACCTTCTTCTTTTGTTGCAGACATTTGCTTTTGAGGTGCCCCAGCCGATTGCATTGATAGTAAGTTATTGTGTTCCTTTTGAGCTCGTTTTTGTTCTTAGTTTCTTGTTTTATGAATTTTTTGAATTTTCTCATCAAAATTTTTATGTCATCATCATCTTCACTTGAGTTATCACTCAAGTGGTATTCTTTAGTTTTTAGTATCATATTTTTCTTATTCTTTGAAAGGTTATTCTCATGTTCATCTTGTGTCATATAACTTATTTCATAAGTCATTAAAGACCTGATAAGTTTTTTAAGTGAAAAATTATTTAGGTCCTTTGCTTCTTGAATGACAGTTATTTTTGAATCCTAGTTTTTAGGAAGATAATGTAAAATTTTATTCACAAGTTCAAGATTCGAAAAACTTTTACCAAGTGCTTTTAAACCATTGAAAACATCCGTAAAAAGGGTGTACATGTCTCTAATGGTTTCACTTGGTTTCATACGAAACAATTCAAAATCATGTATCAAAAAATTAACTTTAGAATCTTTAGCCCTACTTGTACCTTCGTGTATGACTTCAAGAGTGTGTCAAATGTCATGTGTAGTTTCATAAGTCGAAATACGATTAAACTCGTTTTTATCCAAAGCATAAAATAAAGCATTCATAGCTTTCGCATTTAGATTAAATGATTTTTTTTTAAAGTCATTCTATTCATTCATAGGTTTAGAGGGGGTTTGAAAACTAAGTTCAATGATATTCCATAAATCAAAGTTCAAAGAAAGCAAGAAAACTCTCATCCGAGTTTTTTAATAACTATAGTCTGTCCTATTGAATATAGGAGGACAAGTAATAGATAGACCCTCTTGAAAGCCGAAAAAATCTATCTCTCTTGGGTGTTAATCTAATCGAGAAAAGCTGACTCTAATACCAACTGTTAGGACCATATCGGCACTAAGAATGTGGGGGGTGAATTAGTGCTTACGAAAAATTACGTAGATTTAAAAACTCATTCGATGAAATCCAATAATGAAAGTATGCTTGACTTAGAGTAAGTGAACTAAGTAATTAATTTAGAAAACAATGGCAATGATAATGAAAAGCATAAAGGAAATTACATATTGAGTTTATAGTGGTTCGGTCGTCGTGACCTACATCTACTCTCGATTCCTCTTCACTCAAGGCCACCAACTTCCACTACCTGATTTTGTTTAAATGAGCGAATATCAACTACCCTTTTATACCCATTTTCTCCTTTTCACAGGTTTAGGATATAACCCTTATAACCACTCACCCCTCTCTTAAACTTCACCCAACACTTAGAGCTTGAGAGGAGTTCTCACAATATTACAACAACATTTTTCTTCCTTTTGCTCTCAATTGATGTTTTCACCGAGTATGGATGAGTGGGGTTTTTATAGGCTCCAAATGGATTCAAATTTGGAGTCAAAACAATCTCATCCTGGGTTTTCGAGGTACTGGCGGTACCATCGCTTGTCAATCTAACACTGGGCGATACTATCGCTCAGTCTAGCAGTACCATCATCTGACACACTAACATTGGGCGGTACCACTGCTCAGTCTGGGGATATCACCGTTTAACACAATCTTGAATATTGTGTTTAGGCGGTTCCATCGCCAGACCCTACTACAGGACACTGAATGGGCCAAACAACATGCTCAATTCAGCCCTGATTCAGGCCCAATTAGCCCCTAATTGAGTTGGTATTGTTTCACCCCAATACCGACTTAATTAGATCTAGAATAACTTAATCTAAATAAATTATTACAAAGCACAAATCATATATTGTTCGGCATATCATTGGTTCTTTCGGTGCTTCGTCCGATCCTTCGGTGCATCGTCCTCTCCTTCAGCGTATTGCCCAATTGGCATGTTGACTCCCACAACTTTCGATTTCCTTGGCATAATGTCCGATCCTTCAGCTCGATGCTCGAACTCATGGCACGAAGTCCTTCTGCCAACACATCGACCGATCCTTCGGCTCGACGTCAAATCTCCTTACATGTTCAACTCCGACTCAACATCTGATTCTTCCTACTTCAATCAATTTGTCTCTCCTTGATCAAAACTAGTCCTGCGTTACTCAAAACACATATTAGATCACAAACTCATCAATTGATTTCATCATCATAGTCTGAAATTCAATAATGTTCACTTCGACCCAACGTCTAATTCTCCTACTTTCATCGATTTGTCTTTTTTAATCGAAGTTAGTCCTACGTCACTCAAAACATAAATTAGATCATAACTTTATCAATTGATTTCACCATCAAAATTTAAGATTCAATAATTATAATATTTGTAGTATTGATCTTAATGATTTTCATGATATAACTTGTTTTTCAACTTTGAAATAATACATAGCTTTAGTATAGGAAACTAGAAATTAATTTTTTAAATCAAAACTAAAAAACTTGTAGAAGAAATGTCTAATATCAAATTTATTAAAAATAAAATTAAAATATATATCAATTAGAAAAATATATAAAGAGTAGTTTTAAATCCAAAAATCAAGTAAATATCACTAGACAACTACAACTAATTCATATAAACTTATTTGGATTTATTAATATCACAAGTTTTGTATATAGTAACTATGCATCGTTGATGATTATATTAGAAACACTTTCACATACTTCTTAACATATAAAAAATATTATTTTAAATATTTTATCAAGTTTTATAAATAAGTTTAAATGAAAAGGGTTTTATGATTTTATATATTTGTAGTGATGAATTTAAAAATTATAATTTTTAAAAATTTTATGATTTAAATAGGTATGACTCAACTTCTCCACTCCAAAAAAAAAAACTCATAACAAAATAGAATTGTCGAGAAACAAAATTGGAGTTTACAAAAGATGACCAGGACCATGCTCAATAAATATTACTTACCTAAATATTTGTAGATTGAAGTAGTTAACATAGCTTATCAAATTATAAATAGGCTTTTGTAAGATTGCATTTATCTAAAACATTTTATGAGTTATAGAATAACAAAAGAATCAATATTTGATATTTTAAATTTTTTATTAGAAGTATTTTACCGATAAGGATGCCTTAAAAAAATTGATACTAAATTCGATGAAGGTATTAGATATTCTTTTTATTCTAAATCTTATAGAATTTTCAACAAAAGATTTTAGTTATTAAAAAATCGATTCATGTTGTCTTTTTATGAATCTCCTCAATTAAGAAAATTAATTTTGATGATGCCTTAGAAAATTTTGATGCTAAATCCGATGAAAGTATTTTTTAAATACTCTTTTAATTCTAAATCTTATAGATTTTTTAATAAAATATCTTTACTTGTTATAAAATATATTCATGTTTTTTTATGATCTCCTTAATTAAGAAAATTAATTTTGATAATGATTATTTTGAACTTAAAAAAATAAATTTGAATAATGATCTTATTCTAAAAAATAACTTTGATATATCTACTTCCTCCAAAGTAACTTTAACAAAGGAATATAAGTATATAGAAACATATTCTAATGAGTCAATTATTGGGATATATGAAAAGGTGTTTAAACTTATTTTTCTAAAATTTATTTATATAAAAATTATTTTTATCTCAAATTGAGCCTAAATACAATAATGATATTATTAAAGATGATTCATTTGTCTAGACACGAACAACTAAGCTAATTTAAGAGAAATAAAGTTTTAATATTTATTTCTAAGCCTAATAATCATCTTATAATTGATACTAAATAATTTTATATTATATATATATATATATATATATATATATATATATATATATATATATATATATATGTGAAATCACTCGCAATAGATTATGTAAGGATAATGCATATAGCATAACACCCTTAAGAAGTTAAAACGAGGTGAAGAACAAGGACAATTATGTAGTAGATAAAAATAAACCTAAGCTCTTAAGGAGTCATCATGTCTATGTATACCCATTTATATTAAACTTATAATAATTAGTTAATTTAACAATTATTTTTTATTACACTAATAATTTTAACTGGAATATTAGTAATCCCAAAAGTTTTAGCTATTAAGAAAAAACCTGATATATTTAATGAAATCTTACACTCATTTTCACCTCCAAGAAACTAAACTCAAAATACATAGCAAACCAAATAAAAAAAGAACTATTAAATTAAACTTAAATACGTAGCAAAGCATATCGGAAAAAGACTATTGCACTTAATAGTGCATGTTGCAAATCAAACTGGGAGATGAACATTGTATGAACATCAATAAATATTCATTTTTGGGGATACAAACCATCTCAAAAGCTTAAATTAAATAAAAGACCGTCATGTTTATGATCAAATATTATATGATATATTTCGTATAATAACTTAATTCACAATTGTCGGCTTTCTTGTTTTGTATCGACATCTATTTATATTTTTCTTCCATATTTTACTCTTTATGTAATTATATCTAATCATCAATAGCCCATGAACAGAACACACTTCTCTGTTCCTCTGCTTTTATTTTCGGGCATGTCTAGTCTGAGTGATTGATTGATCCAAGAACAGAGGAGCCGAGACGGAGGCTACTAATTAGAAGTAGACATGGTCGTTATCATCCACCATCGTTCCCCAGATGGGAGATGAACTCCACGCTGTGTACGCCTCCGGATACGGCGAAGGCAATGCGAACTCCAGCTTTGCGCTGTTGTCATCCATGACGCTGGTAAGAGCAGCGAATGTCGGTGGTGAGAGCAGCGTCGGAGACGCTGGCATCAGAGGGGCCGAAGGCGTCGTCGCGGATTCGGTCGCTGGGTCGGAAGAGTGCTGCCGCGGGGCGCCGGTGAGGATCTGGACCAGCTGCCGGAAGCCTCGTGGATGCACGTGATACACTCGCGGCGGCGGCGGCACGGGCCGCCGCCACGGCTTGGCCAGGGGCTGGTAGATGATGCGGAGCGGCACGGTGTAGGACGGAGATGGCCGAGGCGGCGATGCGTTCTCCTTCCCGTTTCCTGTGTTCTTCATCTGCACTTGGAGGGGAGGAGGGAAGCGAAGCGGCTGGTAAAACCGTCGAGGGAGGGGAGCCGAAATATATAGACTCGGCTATTTGGGGCAGCAGTGACGTCATCCTTTGTCCGCCCCCGTACTCACCCCAATGGGCTACACCCTCGTGGTGATTAGACGGAAGAGTTAGGCTCCACGTTGGGACCCACCTTTGTTTTATCAGGTAAGCCGAGCAAACTCCAATAGGTGAGTCGTCCGTCTCGGCGTTACACGCTGATATACTCGTGTGGTCATCACAGAAGGCGACAGATACTATCTGGGACGCGCACAGAAGGTCCGTCTCTCCTCCTGGGGAAGTTTTGACGACTCGAAAAAGTATCGTTTTGACGGTCTACCTGTGCTGTGTCATCCTACGCTATACCTACGTCCTGTTCCTGAGGTGCATTGAGATTGTGATCCTAGGGAACAGATCAAATAATCCAACGGTCGAGATGCTGAGGAGATCGTTCTTGTTGTTAATGCCCGAACACAAAGCATGAACATCATTTTGTTCTAATCTATCAGAAAGACTAAGTTTGAGAAATCTTAGTCGCATAAATTGCTTCTTTTTTTTTTTAATGTTATACCTGGTAGCTTCAGTTACTCCAAATCAGAGTTACGACGATTTCATATCGTACACACTTACGATGAACGCACATAATAATTGTGTATAAATAAAAAACACTTGCAATTCAAGGACATCATATTACTAATTGTTAGAAAATAAAAAAAAATAGTATATATAATTAATTATAGGAGTCGCTGAAACTCGTAACCCAACGAAACTATTTCTATTAATTTTCGGTAACATGGATGCATGAAGAAAGAAGTTTTATGTCCTATTAATATCCAAGTGATTCATGGATGACGCTGCACGAGTCAGCAGCTCCCTCATCAAAGCACAGTTATGACGGCGGCAGTGAGACAGAAGGCGTCTCCGAGTATCAGATGTGCATCATCTCACCAGGCTCGGGTTATCCGACGCCAGCATCCAGAACTGTATTACTAATAAGACGTGCACCACGTGATCCGCACGAGACGCAACGAAAGAACGACTACGACGTGTCACCATCACCCGCTTCCCGTTGCCGTTTCGTTTGCGTGCGTGAGACGTGTGTCACCACTTACGGCACGTTAACGAGGCGGACGGTGGCGGCGGCTTTCTTGACTGAGGAAGCGGGATCGGGTGGCACGCACGCCGTTCGTGGTTAGGATCCTCTGCAACCATTATGGCGATTGATCGGATCGAACGGACCATCTTTCGAGGAGGTGATCGGGCCGCCTGGGTAATAACGGTCAAGATGTGAGATCCGACGATTATACTTGAAAATTGGAGTTGGAGAGAATCTACGAGTTGGTTGCCTGTAACCGGAAATTCCAGGAATTATATGTAGTCGTAGGGAAAATCAAATGCCAACAGCGTGTATACGCAATATTTTAGATCATAAATTGTCATTCGTAATATTTAAATTCCTAATTTAAATGTTGATCTCCCAGGCGCAATTGACAGGATAGAATAAGTCACATCCAACCATCCTTATAAAAAGAATGGTAACTACTAGTTCACAATCTCCAAACATCAATTAAACAGAAGCAATATCAACAATGACACCAGCCATAAATATTCTTTGTATTAGGAAATAATATGCTTAGTACCTACATATCCTCCATCCCCGACGATTTCGTATAGCCTTTATATTCCAACTTAACCCCCATATTTGCCGAAATAATCCTGAACTTTAGTCTGATACCATCCATCATCTCCTGAACTTGCTCATTTTCAGGGTCCAACAGTGGATACTTCCTTAGCAGATCTCCTAGTTGTTGGACACTCTTCTGGAGCCTGGATGAGAATGCTCCTGAGTCAACTTGGATCACTGAGTTCCACACATCAACGCAGCCCTGATAAAAGCCCAGCTCTTCCGCAACTTGGAAACCCATCTTCAACCCCACTTCTTTCCCCTCCTCCTTGCCAGAAACCAAACCATCCTTGTACCCATCCTCGAAACCCTCTTGGCGCAGGGATTCATCCAGATACACCACCGAATCGAAGATGTCCGAAACATCTGCAAGTGTTTGCTCCATGGTTGTGATGGTGACACTGTCTGGGTTGTGATGAAGCACCTGAGGATAAGCTCAGCAAATTCACTTTAAAATCTGTCTTTTTTAACTTCTACTGTGAAGTAAAAAGAAGCCATCGTCGACAACAACAACAACAACAACACAATCTTGCAGCAAGAATAAACAAACACATCAAAAAAGTCTTTTCTTTTCCATAAAATTTCAGATTTTTCCCATTTGCTTGTCGTCACTCTTATCTTCAATCATCTGATTACTGAAGTTGTATATGTATTCATTCCCCTCAAGCAACATTGTAAAATGATAAGAAGGTCGAATAGGTTAATTTATGCAGGAAGGGGAAACAGGAGCTAAATTATACTATAGAAGAAGATTAAACCTAAGACTACTGCAATTCTATGGTAAATGGTTTTGTTTCTCGCACATCCATCCATAGAGAGAAGGGAACGACGTTTCCGTTCCAAACTAATTAGCAGATCAAAAAGAAGAACGCCAAGCAAATGTGATATAAAGGTCGAAGAAATCAAAGAGGAGAACGGAACAAGAACCATAGTTTGGGGCAAAGTTCGGGAAGAAGAAAAGAACGCACCTTTTTCGTTCTCCCGGAGATGGGAGTAACAATGACTTGCTTCGACGATCGCCTGAGGTGGATACGAGGCGAGAGAAACCAAGCTAGGGCTCCTGTTAGGGCTACAAGATAGAATGATCGAATCCGGTTAATTGGGTCGGCTCAATTCTTGGACCGGGACGTGGAGGCCCATCAACTTGGTCCCGATTCCAAAATTAGGGCTGGGGAGATTGACATACCGAACAAGAGAAGACATTTAGCGATGATCAGTACACGAATCGAACACAACGAGAGAAATTTGAAGGAACGCCAACCGATCAAGGGTCGAAGAGACGGGAAAGAATAGCAAAATCATCTTTGATTCACCATCAGCTCAGTGGTGGCGATGACATGCCGAGCTCCGTCCCGGAATCAGCAATGGGCGGGGCGAGCGAAACGGTGATGCAGGAGCCGCAGACAACCCGATGGACTCAATCGATCGACGACTGCTTCTTTGTCTCGCTTTCACGCCAGATCAAGAACGGAGGTATAATCCAGCGGGCCAACCGACCACCCCATATATATGTCACCCGGTTCGAGTCGTTTTTTTTGTTTGATTGAACCTAGCGATTTTAACCGGTTCGGTCTATGTGACAAGCGAGTCGAGTCGAACCATCTCAGATAAACTCGGAATGCAAATTAATATATCGAAATAGTATTATATTGATTTTGATAAAACAAATGTATACTTTTCCACTGTAATTCTGAATACAATATATTAAACATTTCATAAACTTAGAATCCAATTTACTGGAAAGTAACAAACCAACAGAAATGAGCAAATTAGCGGATTAGATTACACTTCTGCAACTCTATGATTACACAAATTTTCATAGCACAGATATCAATACTCCTACAATTAATTCCAAAAAAATATAAATTAATTCCTAGTAAATGAATAATTTCCAACTCATACTCTACCTCACCAATTCAACTTGAAATGGGAACTGAGAAACATCCAAGAAAGACTATGAGAAATAACAATGAAAAAAGCCTCTTAAAAATATATAAAAATAACAAAAGTTATTTGATCTATAGATATAGAGCACTGCTAAACAGTGAACGAGATCAAGTAAACACCACAATCTGAATCAATTTACCGGAGTCATGCTTATAGAATTACAAGCAACTTATACAACAAAATCCACTTCTCAACACATATTTCCCTTGCAAAAGCTACAATTACATTTGCTCTGTTGGCAAAAGCCTCTAGTTGGTGAATGAGCAGTAGCCATGGTTATTCAGAAGCTTAAACCTGTTCAGAGCTCAACTCCATGCTGCTGCAGATGTTTTCAGAGCTCTTCTCATGTATGGCAATTCTAGCATCCTTCTAGATCTCTCCACTTCAAATACACCAGCCCTGCATGGTAATGCGTGTAAGCCCCAGCGACGACCAACACATGGAAGAGCTGGTGACTGTGCCCGGCGATGTCGAATTTTCCGGGCATCCATCGTTCTGGAATTCGAGTGGCATACACCAATGCACCAAGGCCATAGAGCAGACCCATCAAGATTTCATAGCCCGTCGTGTGCAGTGCCTCTGGCCGATGCCAGAAAACAATCAACTTGTGCAACACAGGGATCACCCCGGATACCCCCATTCCGAAAAACAGACTTGCCCTTATAACTCGAAACTTGGGGCTCTGAAACACCGGAAAAAGTGACACCGCGATCATGGCAATCCCAAGAGTGGTGATAAAGCCGAGGTAGATATTGCAGAAGAATGGGTTACACATGAACGAGTAGTACACTGGGGGATAGAACGATGTGGAAATGAGGGCAGCAATCCCAGCATAGTCAATGCGGAGCATGATGTACGCAAGGCGACGGGAGTGGCACGACAGAAGGTGACATGTGCTGCTTGCAAGAAGGCAGAACATTGCGCCACCTAAGAAGGCGAAAAATGGCCACCGTGAAATTGGTCGTACCACCAGTGGAGCTATCATGTTAGCCACATCATCCTTCATAGCTGACTGCATTTTCAACATATCATGTAACTATGGTGAGTATTCGCATAGAAATTTTCTTTAGGATTAGTGCAAGACATTGTTGAAGAGAAAACTACTTATGCATGCATAATTAATGCATGTTGATGATATACCAAAAACTGCTGCTAAGACAGGCATGTTGATATCAAGACTAGAGGTTTTGATATGAGATGAGTGCCTATAGTACAACTGTTATCCTTGCAAAAGAAGCACACTGATGCTCACTATCAATGGTGGCAAGAGGAGAACGCATTCTGCAAGTTTTCTTGTCAATAATAATATTAGGTCCAATACAAACATTATTTCCAGTGGCCTGTGAGCAAATTCAAGATAATGAAGTGAGAATTTACCAGAACTGATACATTACTGTAATTTGCATGCGCATATCTGTGAGGCAGACAATTTGATAGAAGTTGCAGTATGTGCCGGTGAGATAGAGATGGAAGCATGTCCAGAGAAGCCAAGGATGTCTTCACTTCATTCTTTAATCTTTGCAAATGAGATAGGTGAGGCAGTGAAGGAAGACAGGCTACAAGTTCTGATTGAATCTTTTGCAGATCAGCTTTCTTCAGTACATCTGGCAAATGCTGCAGCGATTGAAGATCTACAACCTTCGGAACTTTCATTGCGGTGTATACGGTCAGAGCAAGAAAAAGAAAGAAGCCAATCAAGTGCCTGAAACATTAATGCATGAGGTGTCAAAACAGAATAGTAAGGAACAGAAGGCAGCGAAATGAATTTAATCAACAGCATAAAGTGATCAAATTTTCATTGTATAGCCAAAACCATATATTGACCTCCAGATATATTTAATGGCTTGTCTCGTCAAGCTATATTTTGGATTATAGAACCATCAAGATATCAAATCAACCATTTGTTCAGCTATAAAATGAGGCTTTCATAACAATGTGGTTTTTTTCTCTCTCTTTTTCAAGATTAAGAATTCAGATCATTCTTACGGAGGAATTTCTTTGAAATAAAAGTTGACTGAATCTATTACCTTGATTTCCTTGAACAGAAATTGTAAAAAAGGTGCCACCAAAACAAACCTATAATGTCAATCGAGCGTAAAATTACAGTTCATATTGCAAAATCCTTCGCTATAAGCAAACAGAAATACAATCCACAAAAAGAATTGCAAAATTCCCTCTTAATGTAGCAACCAGTTGTTCGAAAATAGAGAAATATTTCGATTGGATAATTATCAATCACGAAAGCTTAAGATGCCAGGAAAATGTCCAATTTATATTAAACGCCAACGTCACTTGATTCACGAAGTTGACCCCGAAATAGCATCACATCAATTGGGATAAAACCCAAATCGTTAGGTGCTGCTACTTTTCACCAATGTTAATCAATTTCTCTTCGCATGATTTGACCAAACGCAGACAGAATTAATATCGATAAACTCGTTTCTCAAGGAAGTCCAGAATCAATAATGAGAGCTTTAATCTGCTACCGAAGAATCAATCAATACGACCTTCATAACTCCAAACTATCTTTTCTTCAAATTACACATCATCTGTGTGAGACAGGATAAGAACGAAGTCGAATTCTATTCCACATTCCATGTTTGTGATCAATGGCACCAAAAATACCTTCAGGCATGAGTGTATTGTTTCTATACGACCAAAATTGAACGAGAGACGAAGACAGAGAGGAAGAAAAGATCAGATCTTTATGGAATGAATCATCGGGGAAAGTCTTACGTCCAGACATTGAGCGTCTCGTTGTGGATGGTAAAAATGCTGAGGAAGATTTGCTTCAGCGGCCACTCGGCGCGGTAATACCCTAGTATGTACTCATTGTCCTTGAGGTAGCCGGGCAGAGAATGGTACTCCACCAGCTGGTACTTCACTTTCCTCCACAGCGGCCGCCCCTTCCCCTCCTTCCCTCTGGGAATGGACCCGGTCGGCGGCAACTCTCCGCCCTCCGCCGCCATTGCCGGAAACCCAGACACCACGAGGAGGAGGAGAAGGAACAAAGCTCTCGGTTTTGAGGCTTTAAGCCGAGGAACGACAGATCCAGGAGTCTAATTATAGAAGAAACAGACGATGTTGGGAACGATCGCCACGTTGACGTCGCACAAGACACGGACAACGCGACGAGAAAGGATTAAAACGAGAAGATGGTTCTGTTCATTCGAGATCGGGTTTGTACAAAGGAATCGCGAACGATATATTCGCTTTGGATTCGTTGCATCTACTCCTCAATTTTGTATATAAATCCCTTATCTTTTTGATATTTTTGAGCGAATTCATTGGATCCTATTTTCTTTTTTTTTTTCCCCAAAAAACGTTCTTATTTATCATGATCTTAAAAATATCTCTAAGAAGACTACTAGAGCAAGTATGTTATCACCATGCTATGTATGCTATGGACCGATCCAGTCCATCATGCATAACACAGTAGTGTTAGGATTTATAATATTTTTGACACCTCAACCAAAATACTATTAAGTATATTTGAGAAGACATAAGCAAAAGAGACTCAAAATCTAATTAAGTATAAATCCATATGCAAAAATAACATTTTAAATAAAATAACCAAATAGAATAATTTTTTATATAAACTATAAAATTTTTGAATAGGCTTACAGTGTTTTGAAAAATATTAAACCTATTCAAAAATACTATCATCAAGAAAGTTCACCTATCGATCGATCCGTTAGGCTTACAGTTGTCTTTGACAAGAGATATTTCAAGAATTATGATATATATGGGATGGTCTTTGGAAAATCTAAAGAAGTACATCTCAAGAAAAGCTAAATTCCTATAATTTTTTTAGTGCAATTAATATATAGAAAAATAAATATTCGAGCCAAATTTAAGAAGGAGATTAATCGGATTGCATTATTACACTAGCAATGTGAAGCGGGGGCCTAATGCAGATAGATGGCTTCCACCATAAAACAAAGTGCTTAGACAATAAGGTTACTCATCCGTCACATACCGACAACAAAAACAACAACGTAGAACAGTGTTTGTTTCCACAAATGGATTCAGACAAGAATTTTTCTTCTCTCATTTGTGAAGCCTTCATGTTCATCTTCTGTGCACGCATCTCTTCCTCGTAGAAACTTGTAGTAGGCAAACTGCAACATGATCTGTTTGGCATACGTGTTAGGGTTTGCATGCAGAGACAAAGGACGTTGCCGTCCAAGAACTTATAATGAAGCAGGAAGAGAAGGATACAAGTAAGTCCAGAAGAATGCAGACTATGGCATCCAGCAGCCATGGTGCATTAGGTCCCACTTTTTCCCACTCGACACTTCTCACGAGTATGCTGCAACACCAAAGATTTCCATGTGAGAGCTTACTTACCATAGGTTGCTTTGTTTGATGATGATTAAGATTAGAGATAACCTTCCCACGTAGGTTGCATTTGCAGCGAGTGCAAACATGAACATCAGAGGGTTTAATCCCTACCAAAACATGCATCCAAGTGACCACACAAGTTATTCTAACTCCACCTAATTAACATGCTAATTAAGAACAAAGATTGATAACTCTAATTAATCACCTCGACGCTTCCACGCTTCATCTGTTTCACATGCATACATGAACTCCAATCAGCAATCATAACAATAATAATTATTAGTATTACTGTTGAGTGAAATTACTCACATTTAGATATATTTGAGGTAAACGACCTCCCATATAAATGGCGGCCATAATCCAACCTAATAGAAGGCCATAAAAGTTGCCTTCTAATGACTTAACCTCTGAATCCTGCAGTATTAAAAAGGAAGAATTAGGATGAATGTTGTAATTATATGCTTTTTGCTGGTATTTATACCTGCAACGTTCTTCTTTCAGATGATATAATGTTCATTTCTCTGAAAGCTTTAGTTTGATATGGAAATCCGATAAAGCCTGCAACAAATGTTCCATAGCTAACCTGCCAAAAGAAGCTCATTCATGCGTGCATTATGCAGTGCTTGATTATATTAGTGTAAAAACAATATAATTAGCCGCTATTTCTTGTTAATGGACTCACTGCTACTTCTTGGAATCTCTTTGACGCCATCACGATCTAAAAGGTTAAGCAAGATAAAAGGAGAAGCAGCACGATAAAAGATGTTGACTACCAGGAAGAGGAGAAGGTAATGGATAAGCAGTTCATCTACTTCATCAATGGAGGTGGAATAATGTTTAACATGTCAAAAGAAATTAAGATTGCAAAGTTATGCAGATCCATAAGTTAAAACCTGTTCTTCAATCTTCTCAAGTAGGGTTCTAACTATCGCAATTAGCTCCACTCAACTGTAGGAATGTTAGCTTATCCTCATATGTGCCTTTCCAAGAGAGAACTAAGGACAGTTGTCGCAAATGACAGAGGCTGGTGTGATCCATGGGACCTCCACGATCAACCCCTTCTTATCCTTATCCAGACAGCAGGAGATCTGCTTCACTTCCCCTATTAACCGGATGAGAACGTTATCCACACACATAAGCACGTAGTACTTACTGAACGTGAGAATGTCGTCTTCTTCCTTGCAGCGGCCCCGTGGTGATGAGCTGGCGAGCCCTCGTCCTCAGAGGAGGAATCATGGAAGGCCAAGCCCTCCGATGGACCACTCCGGACCCCGAGATAAGACGTTCCCCCACACGACGGTGTCCCGCTGCTGGCCAATGACCTCGCTGACCTGTGATTGATTGACGACGACCCGATCAGCTCAGAGAACCATGCATGCATTCATGTTGTGTTGATCGAGAGATACATGTGCACATACGTGTAGTATACATCGGTGCGTGGTGATGCGTTAGCTACGGCAGTGGTGGGTATGGGACGGCTCAGATCCTCTACCTTTGGATTCAGAGGTTGCCCGTTATCTTCCTCCTGAAGAATGAGCTTATAGGACGGTCAGCGGTGCGATAAGAACATCCACAGTTGATAGAAGACGGGCTTGTGATTACTTACTTCTAGGGTTGCATCAAAGCAAATGTTCTTCCACCATCGGAGCCCGTAGTCGTAGTACAGCGTCTGCAGCACCAACACCACGGTAGTGGACGTGTACAGCTGGTCCATTATCATGTAAGGTGTACGCCTAAGTTGCATGAAGTTGATGAGATCAGAGCACTCCACCAGAATGGCTTACCAGAGCCGTGTAGAACTGGGTAGGCAACTGCAACACCATGCACACCACAGTTAGCAAGATAACACCAAGTAAGATGAACGAGCTCTGGCTGGCTGAAACCTAAACAGGCTCACCGTTACTGGTTCGAGAAGGCAACCGACCAAGTTGAAGACGTCACTGCGGAGACAAAAAGAGGCTTACAGCAAGTATTCATCTCAAGTCCGTCAGTAATGAACTCACCTGCTGCACATGAACTCACCCGATGACCCAAGTAAGGAGCAGGGCGAGCGAGACTCCATGGCCGGACTTGGTTTGGAAGTTGGTGATGAGCTGAGGGATCTCCGCCATTCCCCAGCAGAAGAGACTGATCATGCCCAGCCCAAACGATATCTCGCCGCTCAAGTTGCAGACGCAATCGTCGAAGTACTTGTTGATCCATCCGACGCAGGCCTTCTGCTTCTCGGAGCAAGAAGCCATTGCGAGATACTTCGCCATCTTTCGTGGGGTTGGCGTTGGGTTGAAGGTGGGTGTGGTTGCTAGAGAGAGAGAGAACAGTACTAATAAATAGTATGAATTGTGGAGTGTACGTCTGTGAACGAGTGTGTCTACATATATATATTTAGGAATTGATCTAGTTTGATCCAAATGCAAAATAAATAAGATACAAGATTGTAACTAAAGATGCATATCATGACAAAAAATAAAGGACCAAAGTTTATGAATGGGTCTCCAGTAACAACACTTGATGTGATGTGTAGGTTATTGGAGGCCTTTTCTAGCCCATGAATAACCCAATAAAGTGCCATGGAAACAAGTCCTTTGATTTCAAGTTATGCAGTGTTGTTATACAAAAATTCATAATCCATGCTAAATTTATGGGATTTTACGAAGACAGCTATCATCTGTAAAGATTTCGATTGAGGAACCTATGCGAATTAAACATATTTAGTCAACAGATGCAAACTAAAATGTGAATGTTGGTTTAACAGCTTATCCATAGAACTCCTATTTCCCTTCCACCTTTCTAATATAAGAAGAAGAGGGTGATGATGATACTGACTCAAGTTATTAAGAATTTAATGAACATCAGTACAAATGCAACCCAAAAGTCTAAAAATGTTATCCGATTCTATCAATTCTTTTATAGTGTGTTACTATTTTTAGTCCTCTCTCAATCCTCATATCACACGTGAATATGATTTCTTTTAGAAGTCACAACGATGCATTTCAAAACAAATTGACATTGCAAGATTAGGCCACTGTGCTGCAATTTTTATTGCGTCTGTGGAGAAAAGATCAGACCTACCTCACCTACCAAAATTAAAGATTCCATCCATCGGCAACTTCCAAACTCTTCACAAGGGAAAAGCTCGAAACTTGAAAGAGATTGTTCCCTTGAAATTACCTTTCCTTGTGCCAAAGCTGAATTAAGAGTTGGAGGACAAGAATCATAAGACAAGTTACCCTTCCACTGTGGAAAGCTGGAGTTACATCACTGTCTGTCGTTGTCTTAGCATCTTTAAACGACTATTAAGGGCTTTCCTCTACCCTGCTTCAAAGTGCAATGGCATCTCCTGACATATTTATGGAGGACCAACTGACAGATCTGCTCTCCTGAGGTTTGATTTGATTCAATCTCTTCACCTACAAGCTCATGGAATGAGAAGATTTAACAAAGGAACTAAAGCAACCTAAAAAAAATAAAATTAAAATTAAATGTGTTTCCTCACTCAATTAGCTTGTTCTACAAGATGTATATTTATGTAGGTGGCTTTTCAAAATCATGGGAACAGAAACGACATGAAGATCGACAAAGATAAGATGATATCTGAAAGATGAGCATCGAACAGCACCATTTCACATTTATGGCAGATGTCTTGTCCAAAGGTTGATGCAACCGACCTTGCTAGTAAGGGCACTCCTGATCCTCCTCGGACTTGATGTGAGACTCAATATATACGGATTAACCAGTGTCTTTATCAACCTAGCCATTGCATGAAAGTTCTGGCTGCACCAATGAACATTCTTCATCTCTCTCTCTCTCTCTCTCCTTTTCTTACCCCCACTATTCCTTTTGTTTCACTTTTATTACCATAGGCTATGAAAAGGAGAGGGGTGGGGCTGATGAATCCACCAAGCATACCAGGTAGTAGGGGGCCATCCATCAGAAGAATGTTGCTCGACTCTTTGAGGTACTCTGGGAAGAAAGTGACTAACTAGCTAGGAAGGACACTGCTACATGTCAATTTTAGAGTGTAAACCCCAGTGAGATAAAGCAGTTGATGATTAAGACTAGAATTACATATACAGTCTGGAATAAGTAATGTTTACTATTGAGCTTGTAGATCTACCAAATTGGAGACCTCATCTGCATGAGTTCAGAAACTTTCACCTCCTCTCAACTCAGTGATTCATTCATGCAAGTACATTGCATGTGATCTTACCTGTCATGCATCACAGTGCACCTGCCTTTCAAGTCACCCAATGATTAGTTGGGTGTTGGTGTCACCACAGCCATTGATGGACCTGCCCTTCTCCTTCTCAAGTGTTGTATGACATCAAGTGCAGTAGACCCATGACAGGAGGGGCAAATGGGCGAGATATGACTAGATAAAGTGCTAAAGTTGAAACCACTAATCAATCATGCAGTCCTCAATTTTTGTGGGATGAAAGCTTCTGATTGAGACTTTTATCCATAGAAAACAAGATCGAAACTGTTCATCACCAACACCAATTAGACTAAGATTCACTGAATGAGCTATATATATACATACAGATTCAAAGTCATTTTCCTCTCATATTCTTTGGGCTCACTTTACCAAGTGAAAAAGCTTGGCGGAGGTGATAACTAGTTGTCTTCTATTCTGAAGGTGGCAGATAGATTAGTGGCATGGAAAGGCTTTTGATCATTGGCAGTGCTTTGTCATCCATACTACTAGTGTATCACATTAAAAAAATGGACATAACGCGTGGATGTTTAGCTGCAAGAAGAAGTAAAGATGAAAGATCTTGATTTCTTTGTTAAGACCATAGATAACTTTTAAGCTTTTAGATGGTAAATGTGTAAATCTTTGTAGTTTAATATCAGTAATATTGTTGGAATGTTTCCTAATATATAAGAATCTAAATGATCAAAATGAAAATGAAGATAGATTAACCTTACTAAATGATCTGATGAATGCTTCCAAAAGATATAAAAAGAAGCTTTTGATGTCACCAAGGCGAGTAGAAAAATTCTCTCTTTGAAATAGATGGCTGACATAGCCTAGAATACATCCCAAGTCTTTCATATGATATGTTTGGCACCTTTGACACTTAAACAAATCGCCTAATCTTGACTATTCCATGGATTGGGCATTAAACAACAAGGATGTCTCAATCAATGGTAGGAGAGAGAGTAGGCTGAATCAAGGAGGCGAGGTTTGGTGAGGAGGGAAGTCACAAGCCTTAGGAACCAAGTAAAAAACCACATTTTACGTACATCGAGTATACCTCTTGGTGTACTGGAATGTTATGCTTACAAGCAAACAAGCACTTGATTCTAAGTTGTCACACAAGAGCCCTGATTGCTTACCATAAGAAAGAAGCAAAGAATCTTCGACTGATTCAGTGGACAATTCTGGCCTCACGCAAGAGGAAATACTGAGGGTTTGTGTTAGAATAGTAGAGGAGAAGGGAGATCGTTTTTTATGATGCGAAACACTTGTCGGAGGTGAGTGATATGAGTTCAGAAAAGAGGCAGAGATGCAAAGGGTGGTGTGTGTTCTTATGATTCAAGGTAGGGACAGTGTGAGCTGCCAACAACTGATGAATGGCAAGTAGCTGGTGCTGGTGGTGTTGCCTTTGCCTTCTTGTGAGGCCAAGAAAGTAGTGACAGGCAGTGATGTGTGCGTCTGTAGGCCATGAACGAGACAGCTGAACTAATGGCGATTGCCTTGTTTGTTCCACCTGCATGGTCCCCGGAGGTGCAGCAACCTCACAAGAGATGAAGCAGACGCAGTTCATGTGGCTGCAGACCCCGGCGACAGCGACAACCGGAAGACGATCATGACGGCAGCAGCCGCGGCCATGGTCATTGCCACATGCGAGAGAGAGAGAGAGAGAGAGAGAGAGCAGAACCTCATCGATTAAATCTTTATTTATAGTTTTTAATATAATTTTATCTCTTTTTATCTATCTTTTTACCATTAATTGCCACAATTTCGTTTAATCATAATATCCATTTTTCTTCATTTTATCACTACTTTGAAACATAATTCCTTATTCAATCAATCATATATTACGGTTACACCTCATTTGTCATAATCAAAATATTATTGCTCCATAAATTAACTTGTGTAGAAATCCATGAAAATAATAATACTTTTTTATTTTTCTTTGTTAGAATATTAAACTAAAATTTATGATTAGATAGAATTTTTATTTAGGAGACTAAGTCAAGATTGGAGTTCCCTGTCATTGTTAGAGTCAAAGTCTTAAGTCCACCCTTCTATAAATAAAAGACTTATTTAATACTTTTTAAGTATACATAATCAGGATGAGAGATAAAGATCTAAAGAAAGTTCAAGATGGAGGAACTGATAGATTATAAGTTTTCATCTTTGATAAGAATTTTAATTTTTGAAGTTTCTATATTCTCTATTGTTTCTCTTATATAATTTGTTGATGCTCATCATAGATTTTCTAACATAGTATCAAAGCGGTTTTGATAAGCAAGATAAGTAGGCTCTTGAAGAGATAGATAAAAATAATAATAATAATTTACCTTTTAACAGAGGGTGCAGAAGCCAAGAGAAAAATAGGTGCTGCGAGTGCCTATCTTATCATGTAGAGACCGCTGATTAAATTCTATTAGAGAGAAAAAAAATCTGGTAGAGAAGAAGAAAATAGAACTGTAGAGAAAAAAAATAGAGAAACTATAGAGAGAGAAAATCCAAGGAGAAAATAACTATGGAGAGAAAAATGGAAGAAGTGAGAAAATCTTATAGTGAGAAGTCGATCTAACTATGACAATTAATCAAATAAGATAACACACTAAGATTAAGAAAATAATTGATAGATTGTAGTAAAAGAAAGATAATCTATAGAAAAGATCAATGCGATGTTGATTAGTTGATAGAGAAAGATTAATAAATTGATGATGAATTATTTTGGATCTTATTATTATCTAGATTTGATGAAAAAAATAATGGAGATGAAAAGTTATGATAAAAACTTTTCTCGAGTAGAAGGGCTTAAAAAAATAATCGATTGTTAGAAACCATAAAGATATTAAGTTTCTCTCTTAAGATGAGAAAAAAGAATTAGTTTTTAACAAAGAAGAAAATAAAAGAGCACTGAAGCTTACCTTTCAATTAATATAAGATGAAAGCATTGTTTCATGAATATCTATAGCTCTATAGCTAGATAAGAAGAGAAGCTTGATCCATCTTAGAAGATTCTTATGAAAAAGGTATATATATCCTCCTACATCATCTCAAAAGCAAATCAAAAATAATTATATAATACAAAACAATAAGAAAGTAAAGATATCTCAATAGAAAAAGAAAAAGGAGACGACCTCATTAGATATGGCAGATTTCCCTAATAATATTTTTACTCAGATTGAAGACGTTAAGATCATACAAAAGTAAGAATTAGATTGCCATATAGGTACTATGAATAGATATTTTATCTTCCTATATAAAAGAAGAATTTATAGAGTTAATAACTAAAGAGTCAGAAGAAAATGTTGCTACTCTAATATGAAGATCATCATTATTTAAGATCTAGAAGCTATACAGACATACTAACAAATAATCAATGATAAAGAAATTAGATATATGATTATGTTGATTAGATTATTTTGGTGCATGAAGATTGGTTTAAGAAATCTAACAAAATTGATTTCAAACAAATCAAAATTTTACTATTAATAGATTGTATAAATAGATTGTATGACTAAGAGTTTATATATTTCAAAAAATACTACACAGAATAAAAGGAGATTGCATCAAGCTTCAAGGTTTTTCATAATATTTTTTATAAAATTTAATTTAAATAAAAATATTAAAATATTAAATTAAAATTTATGATTATATAAGATTTTTATTTATGAGTCTTATTCATGATAGAAAATCCTTATCATAGTTGTAGTTGGTGTCTTAAATTCACTCCTCTAAAAATAAATAGTTTATATAATGCTTTAAGCATAAAGGAGACTCAAGAATATGAGATACACTAAGTTTCCAGTGAGTTAGTTTTTAAAGCTTCTATAATTTTTCTCTGTTATCTCTCTTATATGATTTGTTGATGATTTCCTAATACCCTCTTCATGTATCTCTCTTCTCATTGCAAAATCCTTTTGCAACCCTAATTTGTTGAATCATGCATCTACAAGAAAAATAGACGTATGCATCATGTCAGCATCAACTCATCAATGACACAACCTGATTGTAATAAAGTCTTTGCAATTGACCTCAGAAGATTTTGATTTATAGATGACCTCATAAGATTAAAAAAAAAAATCCGGATATGCATACATTTTTAATGTGATTATCCCAAAGGATGAGATGTCACCATCTTGACTGGGCTAACGTTGGCATGTCATCCTCCGTAATTAGTCACCCATTTCTAGAATACCAAAAAAGAAAAAAATGAATTGTTGTTCGAAGTAACAATTTTAATGTTGATGGTGGTTTGTCAATCAACAATTAATTGGGCATCCAATTGTTGTTGTTGTGGAGTGTTGGATGGGTGTGATTGGAGATCACATTGTACCTTGACGTAGACCTTTTAAATGAATGCACCTCATATGGGTCCAAAACATTTGGATCCCACCACAAGCTTTACATTGGCATTCCCCATTACTCCCTGCTATTGTTCTAAATCACCATCCAAATACCAACAAGCAGTAAAGAGTGGCAAACATCTAATTTGCATAACCCAATTAATTAAATTACTTTTCATAAGATAAGATAAATTAAGAGGTTAGAGTCAATAAACATGTGGCACCTTTGTAATGACATGTAACTAAAAGGCATGTAATTTAGTTAATGGTGTAATTAAATTGGCTATTTGAGTACACTCCTTTGCTTTGACTTTATAGTACAATCAGATGGGGTTGCATGAGACTTGATTGCGAAAGATCACCTTTAAGCAAATATAATTGATTTGTTAGTAATATATATGGTCATTTATAGGTAGCATCTTGCAAGATCACATCTCAGACTCTTCCTCTATTGTGTGAATATGGTTGGTTTTCCAATAAACTTTTTCTTTTTTTTGTCGATGAAAAAAACATTGCACTTAGACCTTAGCCTAGCTAGGAGGAGATCAGTCACATATCCTAAGATCACACTAAAAACTATGATTCTTTTCTTTTATTATTTTTAGATTTATCTTTTTTTCTTAATTAAAAAAAAATACTTGGATTATAAAATAATCCATATAATCTTACTACTATTCTCCATCACATAGTTCTTATCACACTGATCGCGAAGCGATTTTATAATTAATTGATGAAGGAAAATTTCTTGCAAGAATTAAATGAGAAGATAACAACCCAACAAAAAGGGACGCCGGTAAAGCCAATTACTAGTGATTTTGGTCCCTCCACACAATCATCTCCACTATTGCCACCAATCAAATTTTAACAGGAGAGGTGAGCCCGGCCGGACAAGGGGGGAAAAAAAAGAAAGGGCTTTTGAGGGTCCATATTAGTGTTCCTTTGGCATGTGATCTATGTGATGCTTTAGAGGGAGGAGGATGTGATCATGGTGATGGGGGGTGGGAAATTGAGGTAGTGCTGTGGTGGTCCTCTTTTGGGTTTAATTGTTGTGTTTAGATTAGGAATACACCAAAAAGACGAGTGAGTGAGAGAGAGAGAGAGAGAGAGAGAGAGAGAGAGAGAGATTTAATCGTTATACATATAATTTAATCCACGGACATGAACAAATAATACTCGAATCAAGATTTCTCAGATCGCAAAGGATCAATTTTTCCGTTGTATCAAACAGTTAAATTCATCAAAAATGATAAGTACCAAAGAAAGAAAATACAAAAATTGTAGATGAACTTAATTATGGTGTGAAACACCTGCACAAATTATGGAATGCATCCACATCCAAGCAGTTGGATGTTACCATCTCCCACCTCCCCACCCTCTCACATGCCGGATTAAGGAGGTAACCACGGTTAGGGCTCCGATTAAGCTCTTAATATTTGATGTTATGATTGCTTCAAGACATTATTATTATTGCTGGCTTCCAATTTGATCTCTGAGATTAATTTCCAAGGGATTAGGCTCGGAACGCATGTTAGTCGCATGCGATTTGGCTGCACATGACCCGTTCGACGATTAGGCTGACCGGAGACTTGCAGGTGCACGCTGACACGACCGAGTCGTGATCGATGTAGGAAGAAAGGCGTTCGTGACCCGATGCAATGTCCGAATCACCATGGCCGAACATATTTGGTCCCGCGACCGACACACTACTACCTGGCGAGGACCACCTCGATCGGACGGCACCACAGCTTCGATCAAGATCGAGTCGTCTTTTGGGCTCCATGCCAAACCCCCTTTATGGCTGGGACTCACACCACCTTATCTTGGTGCTCAAATCGCATAACTGCCCTCCCTTCCTCTAATCGACATGGCCACTGCACAATAAAGAGAAGAGAAAAGGAGGAAGGAGCGTTCATGGCTGCAGTCACAGCACCATAAAAGAAAGGAGAAGAGAGCAGCAGCCAACCACCTCGGGTGTTCTAATAAAGGAGAGGGCTCATGTGGTCATTTATCGTTTTGGAGGTGGAGTCAAGTGGGAGAAGAAGAAACGAGAAGACCTTTTTTTCGTTTCTAACCCTTTTTCTTATTTCTTATTTCTTCAACTACTGGTGTTTATGTAGGAAGAGGAAAAGATAAGGAACTGTGTATAGAGAAGGAGGAGAACAGCGACCTTCTATCTTGTGTCTATCTGCTGTCTGCCTCCGTTCCATTTCTTTAACCCTCCTTCTCTTTCAGGAGGGAAGGGTGGGGAAGACAGAGAGCTGAAGAAAGAGAGAGGAGGGAGACAGAGATGGAAGAGCTGTGGGAGAAGCTTTCAGTCGCAGAGGAAGACACGGATGCCTTTTGTGTCTGAAGCCCTCATCTCCACTCTCCACCCAACGACAAACTGCGGGTAACAAATCTCTGCCTCTACAAGAAGGATGGATGGCAAAGCCTGTCTGTGAATTCCTTCCTTCCTTTCTTCCTTTTCGTGATCTGTGATTGATTCATGAGACAAATTCTCCAAATTTATCCAGATTTGTGTCTGCTATGTGCAGCTGTCGTGAGGTGAATCGAGCTTCCACCATGAAGAAGAAAGAGACACCGGCATGGGGATAACGACGCAGCCGTCTCAGCCCGCCCGTGCCTTCCTCTGCCTGCCGAAGTCCGCCTCGAGTGCCCACCCCGGGCATATTTCTCCTCCCACGTCTATGTCCCAAGGGTTCCACCACAGCATCTTCAGCTTCTCCGATGGGTTCGACCGGCCGACGAGCCAACAGCAGCAGCACCACGTCGCCCAGCAAAGCCGGAGGGATAAGCTGAGGGTGCAGGGGTTCGACGCGGCAGGCAACCCGCTCGTCCCCATCGATGGGGCCGGCGAGGAGGCCGGCATCTACGAGCCGCCTGCCGTCGGAGCCAGCAACATGCTGTCGGACATGTTCGGTTTCGGGGCGGCCGGACCTTCGGCCACCGAGCTTCTCGCTAGCCAGATATCCGGCGGCTACCGCCTCCCGCAGAGTGCAGCAGCCATGGGCGGCTTCTCCGGCGAGTGGTACGGAGCCCGTCATGGAGGATTCTTTGGAGCTTCTGGGAGTTTGAGCTCAATTGGCGAGTCGACGTCGAAGCATCACCGGGACGACGCCCAACAACACCCGATGATGGGCTTGAACGACGACTCAGCTGCTGCGATGCAGCTCTTTCTAACGAATCCGCCACAACCGACGCCACCACCTCCGGAGCTGCGTCCTCCGAGGTCTCCATCATCACCTTCACAAGCTCCTCCTCCCACACTCCCCGACCACCATCGTCAAGCCTTCCGATCATTTGGAGAGGCGTCGTTCGGTGGGGGAGTGGTGGAAGGACGAGGTCTATCTTTGTCGCTGTCCTCATCTCTGCAGCAATTCGATATGGCCAAAGCCGATGAGCTACGAGTGAGGGAAGGGGTGTTGTACTTCAACCAGCAGCAGCCGAAGCTGCATCCAGCATTACACTCGCAAGGTCACGGTCACGACGGGCAGGTCCACATGGGCTACGGCGCCATCGACGCGATCAGCGTGCTGAGGAACTCCAAGTACGCGAGGGCGGCGCAGGAGCTCCTGGAGGAGTTCTGCAGCGTGGGGCGGGGACAACTGACGGGGACCAAGCTCGGCCGGAAACGAGGCGGCTCCTCCAACCCCAACGCAAATCCTAGCGGCGGCGGTGGTTCCAGTTCAGCTGCTGCTGCATGTTCTTCATCTCCCAAATTGGACACCACTCCCTTGTCTTCCGCTGATAAGTTTGAGTACCAGAGGAGGAAGGCCAAGCTTATCTCCATGCTTGACGAGGCATGTACTAATCTACTTCTCCGACTCATTATTTCTAGCTCTTGTTTTACTCTTATGAAGCCTTCTCTCTCTAGACCCACCAGATTCTTTCTGTGCTCGGTAGATCCCACAAAAAAACTACTCTTCACCAGTGGGTAGGGTGTGTTCAATACGGTCATATCTAACGACACTTGCCTATATAGTGTTTGTTGTACTTCAGGTAAAACTCAATTGCCAGGAAGTTGAGTAGATCACTGCTAGGGTTAATGTTTCTAGTTAGAAATATCCCTCTTTACCTGCAGCACACATCACTAGTTTGTGTTGTTGCAAGAGATCAGCCCATCGTAGAAGCACAATATATCCTAAATTGATTCTTGGGAGTTGACCTGTGAGATGAACATTATTCTTCTCAACTCAGCATGCAGTCATTACATTGCTGTGCGAATGCCTTTACCTCTTGCATCGGTGGGTGCACTGTCGTCATGTCCAACCCTACATTTCTTCTGCATCTTTGATCACCAAAGATCTTACTGTTTTGGCAGTCCTGACGTTATATTTATTTCTCCCTCACCTTTCTCACCTTTCCTTCATGGGAAGCATGGAAACTGTTTAGTCCAGTGAGACGACGCCCACATGCAGAAAACATATGATTGATTTCCACTTATGTTGGATCTGATCACCAATCCTGTGCTCTTCTTGCACTCCAGAAGAAAAGGAGCTAGCAGTCTCCTCTCTCTCTCTCTCTCTCTCTCTCTCTCATCTCCTTTCTCTTGCCCATCTATCTGTATCAACCAAATGACATAAAAGGTAGAATAAATTATTGTACTAGATTTTGGCAGTTGTCATTTTTCAGATCCACCTTTTTTTATCTGTCTATAATCTTCAATGATATAGTTTTCACTCCGGATAAAAGCTACACCGGAGGAGGAAGTCATTGACGAGACATGGTGGTTTCGGCCTTGTAATATGGCAGGTGGACAGAAGATACACTCATTACTGCGACCAGATGCAGGTGGTGGTGAACTCCTTTGATTCCGTCGTGGGCTTCGGAGCTGCGGCGCCGTACACAGCTCTGGCTCAGAAGGCCATGTCACGCCACTTCCGGTGCCTCAAGGACGCGATTGCCGCGCAGCTTAAGCAGACATGCGAAACCCTCGGAGAGAAGGAAGTCGCGAGCAACCCCGGCATCACCAAGGGAGAGACGCCGAGGCTCCGGCTGCTCGACCAGAGTCTGCGGCAGCAGCGCGCGTTCCACCAGATGGGGATGATGGATCAGGAAGCATGGAGGCCACAGCGCGGCTTACCGGAGCGCTCCGTGAACATTTTGAGAGCTTGGCTCTTCGAGCACTTCCTTCACCCGTACGTCCTCCTCCTCCTCTCTCTGCATGCATATTATACAATGATCAACATTTTGCTTTAACCAAATGATTAGGCTCCTCCTCTCTCTGCATGCATATCATACAATGATCAACATTTTGCTTTAACCAAATGATTAGGCTTTACTTTAATCAGTAGTTCTGCACTGCATAACCTTTTACTCTCTACCACGAGAAAAAGCTGATCGAAATCTCGTCTCTTTGTCCCATCCTTTGGATACCACTGCAAGTGTACCCTGTCGACTTTACTGTAGCTTTTAGTAGCTCTTGTACTTTCTCTTTTTCAAAGAAGAAAAGAAATGAAATTGTTGGTGGTTCATGAGTGATTGACAGTGCTGATCTGTGTGTGTTTTGGTCAGTACTGATGTATTTCCACCATCTTTCTTATGTTCTCAGGTACCCAAGTGATGCAGACAAGCTCTTGTTGTCACGGCAGACAGGTTTATCCAGGAACCAGGTCTGTCTTCCTTCCCCTCCTCGACCATAAAAGATTCATCAGCTTCCTGGGAATCCATGATCAGTAATGAAGCTTCACTGTTCATGTCTCTCTTGTATGCTAAATTCCAGCTTCCTGTTGATCCATGCCCTCACTGCACACCACCCACATGATACCATTTGATGCAACAGAACATAGAGCAAATGGCAACATGGAGATCACGTAATCCACTACGTGATCATGCGTATAATTGGAGGCCATCTATCTAATTACGATATGTATTCCAGGTCTCCAACTGGTTTATCAACGCCCGGGTCAGGCTGTGGAAGCCCATGGTGGAGGAGATGTACCAGCAAGAGTTCGAAGGGGAGGCAGGACAAAGCGTGAAGGGCGAAGCTAGCCATGCACAGTCTTCACAACCGCCACAACAGGAAGGCGGCACGTCCGCGAGCTCATCTTCGCACCGCCACTTCGGCACCACACCGGGGATTCCGCCACCGGACGCAGCGGTCAGGCCCCACGGCCAGTCAAGTGGCAGCGGCGGCGGCGAGGGCATCCTCATCCAGCCGGTGAGGCTCGGCGCCACCGGCGACGTGTCGCTCACTCTAGGCCTACAGCACGCCGGCGGCAACGCATCAGAGAAGACCCGGTTCTCGGCCGGCGACCTCGGTGGCTAACAAGGCTAGCTTCAGAAGACGGTCATCAAGAACAAATCAAGGAAGTAGTAAGCGTCAGAAACCAACAACAAACAAAAGACTCATCATCTCTAACCAGCGTAGCTTTCTTTATTTCTTCACCTTATAATCATGGGGAAACAGCACAGCAAAGACATAGAAATGTACGATTATAGATTGGTTTTACAGGGAACTAACACAGAGACATAATGGTGCGGGGAAGCATTGATTGATCACAGAGTGCAATTCCTTTGCATCTTTCACTTCTTTTTAGTTTCCTTATGCAAGTATTTATTCTCTTCTGATCATTTTCATTGTTTACTATTGAGTTATTGGAGAGAGAGAGAGAGAGAGAGAGAGAGAGAGAGAGCTGATGGATCCATTAATATTGGAAGGACAGGACATGATTGCCACGAGCCATGGATCAAATAATGACTGACTCAAGTTGCAGAGGGACCATCCTGCATTACTACTGTGGAGATCACGTAGGCCATCGACACCAGGGAAAAGTTCATTGTTTCAGCCCTACGACCAGATGAAGTACATACACACCAGCAGTGAATCAATACCTGACCATGTAAAAAGACAAGGAAACAAGCAGTAAACAATGTGCAGGAAAACATTCTTCACTTTACGATGAATCTGATCAATCAATCATTGATTGTTTGCTTGTAAAACCTTGTTGCTGTTGATGGATCAAAAGGAAGAAGGGGCTTATGCCATGCTTTGTGGATTGTTCCTGCTTGCTGCAGCTCAAATGTAATGCAATGGAGGAACTCAGCATCCCCCATCATGATCAAGCGCATAGCCTTTTTCAACCAAGCACTGCACATCATAATCTTAGATATATTATGGTCCAAATATGGATCATATTTTGTTACATCTAAGTATAAAATTGTGGAAATATTAAAGAAAATTCCTTTCGATGATTTTGACACGCTGAAAAAAAAAACACATAAAAAAGAAAAAGATCAGCCATGCTAACTAAGAGAAGTCACTATCTTCTTGGAGTAATGCAACAACACCTCAGCAAATTTTAGCACAGTTGTTCACTGGAAAGATCGACTCAGTTAAGAAAAGGGGTTTTGTTATCAAGCCAAAAAGTTGATGTAGTTGTCCTACATCATTTATTGCTTTAAAATTCACATGCTATTATTTTCCTTTTTTTTTTCTTTTTCTTATGCTTGTAGTTTTCTTATGCTATATTGAACTGGAGCTAATGAACCAGAAGGTTCTCCCTTCCAGCAGACTACAACTAGGACACGCTATGCTTCCAAACTTAAAATATTCCAAAATTGCCTCAGCTTTTGATGTACCAATTAAATAAACCATTGTGTATGCAGTTGATTGTGTGGCATCAATTTGTTGCATCATATATTTGTTTTTTCTAGTAGAAAGTGGCACTTATTTCCTTAACTGCAACCACTATATTTATGCTAAGAGATAGAAAAATGAAAGTGCTGATATCATATTTATTGTCTGTAAAATTGAATTGATTTATGCATGTGCTTGTGTAGAATCTCCATTTAATGTTTAAAATAATCTGATGGTCAATGCCTATAAGTCATAGTAAAGTAATGCTGGTATATGATATCAATAACAATAATTGTTTGAAGTATTTTATTGAGAATTCTCTTTTCAATTGTTTTCTTCTTAATTTCGAATTATGCCTGTGAGGACCTTCTTTTCAATTATTTTAAATTAATTCATTTTGTATACTATTTCCTACTAATAATAACATCCATTTTTAGATACAATGAATAATTTCTATGTCAGTAGTTATTGAGAATTTCTATGGCCACAATACCTACATCATTTGCTTTAAGTTTCTCATCAATGATGAATTGTCTCTTTCTGTTGTATTATTTCTCTTACTAAAAAAAATCTCCAGTATTTCCATGTTATAAATGAAAAATATAAACAAATCTCAACAGGGAGCATATTATCTCCAAAATTAGTTTTATGCCCATCATGAGCAGAATTGAATCAATTGCTGGGCCTCAGCCGAAATTTTGACCAATTTTGACTTATCTTGCCAATTAGCAGGTGCGGAAAGTCTCATGAATGTTTACCCACTCTTCTACTTGCCTTATTATTGGTGGTACGAATTTTAAAGGTGTAATGCATCAGATAGCGTCTCTTGGATTTCGCTGTCGAGACCACGTGGCTTCAAATATCTAATCGAACGGCTGGCCATGGAGAATGGTGCAGTCTGCTGTTGGAATTGTGACGGTGGATCCGAATCTGCCGCTTGGATGCGCAACCGACGTCAAAGCTGTCGACGTGTTTCCAGTGGTTGGGTGCTCAGCATCGGACGGCTCGGATCTCCCCATGACTTCCTCCCACCGTCCGTTTCCCTGCATACTGTATTCTTTGGGCCTCGCGCGACTTACTGTCGGATCACGTTTCTAATGGGAGGTGGGCTGCGAAGGGAACCAGGGTTTCGGAGGGGGCAGTTCGGCGATTTGGACGGCGGAATCGGTTGATCCTTACGGCAGGTAGGGTTTCAGGGCACTCGATCTCTCTGGTGGCATTGGATCATGGTCTCTCTCCCAAAGCTTCCTGGATCATCCGTGGCGTCCAGGTCTGCAGAGTTGACCTTTAAGATCTTTGGGTATTCCTTCTTTGGTTCCTGATCTATTTGCGCTTTGTTTGTTTCCCATGTTGGGGAGTTCCGATGTGGGATTTGGGAAATGAGCTTTTGTATGCCTGACCTCAATGCTGCAAACGTGGATATCTAGTTCTAGTGAGGTCTTTGTAGATTATAGAGAATGTATATGTTTCTTGTGTCCTTATCGTCTTTGGTCTAATTCTGTTGGATTAGCTTGAAACAATGAATGATCTGGTGTTCTCAGTTACTAGTAATTAAAAGTAGGTCAAGATAAAGTGCAATTTGGGCCTGTACTTGTAGGGCCTTAGGGTTACTCCGGCAAGGCCTGATTTGAGGGTTCGTGAAGTGCTCGAAAGATATCTTTTTGGTTTGAATTGATGCAGAGTTCAGCTTCTTGGTGGTTGTGGGGTTCTACTACAAGATGGAATCTGATAATGGAGTTGAACCGGAGTTTGTAAAGGGCACTCTGGAGAAAGATTCGGTGGATGATGGACTTGGGTCAAATATCGAGAACGAAGTTAGCGACAATTGCGTTGATGCTATACAAGCCAACGATGGTCCTCCAGAAAAACCTGTGGGGGAAGCTATTGATTCTTCTGGTGAGGTCAATTCAGTAGTTGCTACAGATATTGAAGCTCTGATTTATCTTTTGCACCCTCTTTCTCTATAGGGATTATGGAGTATGGGTTGGGTGACACTCTTATGTCTAGAAATCAGGACCTGATGGAGGCATTCCAGTGAAGAAAGCACAGAAAGATCAAGGTGGTCAGAATGGTCAATCAAATGAACTCCAGAAGAAAAGGCCTGGTCTTTCACACGGTCTCTCAGTTCCTTCTAAAGGTAGTAGTCTTGGTGGTGGTTTGAGGAAGAGCACCACAGTTATTAGGCAACCTAAAGATGCATCTACAATTACAAATGATTTGATTTATTTTGTCTCTAATCAATTGTATGAAAACCCACCTCCTTCTTGGCTAAATCTTGTGCTCTTTACAGTCATTCTCCTACTTGGCTAGTGCACCTAGCTCTCAGGAGGTCATTAGTAAGTCTCATTAGTCTTTTGTTTTCTATTTTTTCTATTGTACTGCAGAATTCTTTTAAGTTTAGTGCTTTAGTCAATGCTATGGTATTGTTTATTGACCTTCAAGTTCTTTTTTTCTTTTTTGATACCAACCCATAAAGATTGGCCCAGAGGTGCAGCTGTTAGTGGTATGCTGATGGAACTGGAAAGTAAGCTTTGTGTATTTTTCAAGTTCTGTTGTTTTTTACCTTTCAGCTCGTATATATATACTTACATGATGTCTGCACATACTCATCATAGGACACAGGTAAAGATGGCATGCATTTTATCTGAATATTAACAGTATGAGAACATAGGATTGACGTATTTAATAACAGCAATGTGTCTCCTCACAGGAAGCATTGTACTCAGATGAATTCCTGAAAATGAGAATGCAACATTTTCATTTTTTTTTATCTCTACCAACTTGGCATCAATAATAACTCCATTGTACAGTATTGTGACTGTTTTGGTGTCATATAGCTTCTACAATGTTTGGGTCTTTTTTATCTATCCTGTAGTTGATAGTTTACTGTCAAATCAAACTGGTTTCCTCGGTAGACCATTTTCATTTAGACTGCAAGCATTAACATGTGATAATAAGTCATGCAGTAAGAATGGAACACCCCTGAGGCACATGTTTCCGGTTGGAAATAATTATAAAGCCCATTCCACTATCTTGTGTACACCTTCGGCTTTCTAACTACATGTATAATCTTGGAAGACACTTATTTGCTATATAGTTATGTTTGCATTTATTTTGTTTCCTTTTTCAGTGGTTCTACTCTACATGCAAGAAGAAACACTATTTCTGGGTTTAATTTCAGATCGGAGGAGCTTGCTGAGAAACACAAGGAGGTTTGTTGATAGTTTGAGATTTTTCTTTATTCTCCCTTCAAGAGCAATGTCTTACTCAATCTGGAAAATATATAATTTCAATATTTATCTCAGTTTTTCATGAAGCTTGAAGAGAAGAATCATACAAAGAAAGCAGAAAAGAATAATTTGCTAGCAAAATCTGATGCAACATCAGTACTGTAAGATCTTTCTTCTTTATGAATTAAATATATCTGGAATGTTTTTCCTGTTGAGCTAAGTTCTCTAGCAAGTTATACACTATAGGAGATCAGGAGGCTGAGATGAGAAAGATAAGGAAGGGTTCTACTTTCAAGGCAACACCAAGGCCGAGCTTTTATCAGGAACCTGGTCTGAACTGAAGAAGGTAGTAATTATTCTGTCTGTATTATGCATGTCTAAAGTGTGCAACCAGCAATTATAGTTTCCAATGTACGTTGATTCTGTGAAAGTAGTGATATCATTGATACTTGTGAAAAAATCCATAAGAAGCCTATGCTAAATTAACTACCCAGTTCTTAATGGCTAACCATCTAGGAGATTGTGGATACATATTCTTGTCATTCTTATGTTTGCTTAAGTGCTGCTTGAAATTTCAAGAAATATATGCTCTCTCTCTCTCTCCCCCTTCTATGTTATCTTGTTTTTAGAGATTGGGGTTAATTTCCAATTCAATTATGTCAGTTCTCTTTTGCTTCCGTGCATTATAATTGGTGGAAATATATTCAAAATTCCAAGGACATTTGTTCATTGTAAAATAAATTCTTCACTAGCATCTCGAACCGTAAATAATTATGATTTTTTAAAGAAAAAACAACACTATATTAGATTAACCATGGTTAAAAAAAAAAAGGAGCAGGAAGCCTGTAGGAATAGCGAAAGCGGGGAACCACTTGCCCTAAAAAAACAGTGTGGCTGTGAGCAACAAAATTAGGAGATCTATAAAAATGGTTAAGAGTAAACTACATTCAACCGATTAGTAATCTACCTAATGTCTAGGACAATAGTTTGAAGAGCTCATTATGACAAAATAGGAGAGTTAATGAGGTTAATGAGTTGTGAGGATTCGAAGAAGACACTGATATGTTGGAGATTGAGGCATTTCTGCTTGAGCCCCTCCGGCACAGTGCAGGCTTCGACAATTAGGGTCGACGAAGCATGGCGGTGAAGGCCCCCCTCAAGCACCAAACTGCCATCCTAGCACAAAAAATGGGGTCAACTGAGTCATAACACTCCAATCTTAAATGGATGGAATATTTGCTGTTGTATTTTTGTTGGGGTCAACTGAGTCATAACACTCCAGTGCAATTTTGCCACCTCATTCTGGAATCTGGTCTGAGACCATCTCCTGATCAACATGATGATTGGAATACCGGTTCTTGGTTGCATGAGGACCTTTAGCTAGCAAAGCAGGAAAGACTTTGGTTCAGGAGGTTCATTACAAATAATTTTGGCATCTTTGGCTAAATTGGAAAGCTTGCTATCATCACAACCATCATCATCTTTCCTCTATACTGTAAGGTGTTGTAAGTACAAATGATCTATTTAGCTTATAAGCACTTGAAGGGGTCAACTTGATGCAGCCCAACTAATAGGGGGGAAAAAAGCTTAACACCGTCAGCTTCCTCCAGGGATCTGTTCTACCTATTTTGATATTTCAAAATGAGCATGCAAGACCTACTCTTTAATGATACCATAATTGAAGAAATCATGCTCTGCATTAATGATCAGCATGCCTTAGTTTCCCTAGTCGACTCCTAGCTGATATCTCAGTAGAAATCATGCCTTCGCATTAATGACTAACTGCATGGTCAGGCTTCACTAGCCTTCCCTTCCGAATAGCCGATAGAGGGACTACTTCTTGTCTAATCCAGAACGGTAAAGAAGTCAGTCCAAAGGTGTCCCAACAATCTGCCCAAGATGTCAGAGGACACACACCAACAAACCAGCCTCATTAATGCCTCCACCATAAGGGGCCTTGGCTAATGCACCTTCAGATCGCTCGACGCCCAGGTATAAAAGCCAAGCCTCAGACCAAGACGAAGGGGGGAAGAAAGAAAAAACCCCTCTATTCTCTCATTTACACTGCTCATACTATTTATTATCTTCGTCCCTCTCTATTTTTAGTTGACTTAAGTATAAGAGGAGTCGAGCTAGGACGCCTCGGCACAGACCAGTTGTGTAGGACCCTCGGTGCTATTCGGAGATGCGACCAGGAGGAGGCTCATCGGCTTGGAGAATCTAGCTCTCCTATGCGGCTTCATCATACCAAGGCTAGATCGCTTCTAGTGAACCATCTCCCCCAGCAAGCTCTCTATATTGGCTAGCCACATCAGCTCCCCTATCACTAAAGAAGAGTCATCTGAAGGACCTGCACCTTCAGCAGTGAACGAATCGAATCGACTTACCTGATGATCCTTGTATACCAACACCAACAAAAATACAACAGCAAATATTCCATCCATTTAATAAAAAGAAATGTGAAGAGTCAAAAAAAATTGACAGATCGAGCAAGGTTCAAGCTGTCCATCGAAAGAGTTTTGCGAATAAATCAGTAGTGGGGAGGCAATTCCAAAGGAGCTTTAAAATAAAATTTTTCACCTTCGGAGCAATCGGAAGCTCCCCAACCACTCTAAATTTGTTTCCCATCCTGTTTGTTGTCTTTCACGTATCTATTAAGTACTACTAGTACTTAAAGAGAGGGTCCAGACCCAGGAAAACGTTTAAGTAGCAATGGATGGAAGGTTGCATTGAGCTTAACCAAATCTTATGTCCTTGTAGTCAGATAATCAGATACAATATTACGATTCTCCATAAGATTGATATTAAAGAAGGTAGGCCAGTGATTAAGAGGACAATTACTTACCCACGAGTCAATCCAAAATTTGATACCAAACCCACTATTTATGATTTTGCAAAACACAACCCTAAGATTCAAGAGGAGTAATGATAAGCTTCTCTAAGCTTAGGATACTCTAGAGGGATCGTGGGGCTCCCAAGGTTTTAATTCTCTATATTTGACATGTTGGATTTGAATCTATAACTTGTCCTCTTGGTTTAGGGGTGGAAAGGATATGCTTCACATTTAAATCATAAATGCCAAGGCCACCCATACATTTAGGGCTCATGACCTTATCTCAACTGATAAGCTTTCATTTATTATCTTATCTCAATTGATGAGCTTTCATTTATTATGATTAAGACAATCATTCCAAAAAAAGTTCCTAATGATCATGATCCTAGGGGTTTTATCATAAGTTCAGGATTTTAGGAAGAAGTGTGTGGGGATGGAGCTAACAACCGAGTTTATAAAAATAATTTTACCCACTTGGGTGAGGCATCCCCTATTCTAATCCTTCATCCCACGGAGAACCTTATTAACTTTGGTAGCTTTAGTAGCTTTCTACTTTGGTAGCTTTCTATTAAACTGCTCGAGGTAATAAAGGTTTTCAAATAATACATGGGCCAAGTTTCCTCCTTAATGCCAAGGGAAGTGTAGATCCTGTTAGGAAATCTAGGACAACATCACATGCATAGTGGGAGAACAAAAACAAAAATATTAGATTTTCACAGAAAAATAGTCTCTTGTTGTCATACGAAGATTAATGCAAAAAAAACTCACGAAATAAAAAACTGTATATAAGAAAGATGTGTTATCTAGGGAGATCGTATATCCCTAAAAATCTATAGATTTGTGGGAGAGAATGAAGGAGGTCAATTGTCCCCCTCTCTAGCGGTGATCCACACAACAAGGGTTGCGAAGATGCTCCTCAAATCGTTGCACAATCCTCCATTCCCTGTCCACATGCCTCAAACAGGGGCTGCTGATTGAGGAGGAGAGAGAGAGAGGAGAATAGGAGGTGGCAGCCAAAAGGGGTTTAGCCTATGACCCTTTGGTTCCCTCCTATTTATAGAGGCTCATGTTAACTTAACCTTAATGGATCTTACCCTATTGGGTATTGAATCTCCATCCAATTACCCAAGCCTCTTAGATTAGTGGATCTCTACCCAATAATCTCTTATTGGCTCTTATTGGATCTCATCTATAGGATCCAATAAGATAGGGGCTCTAACGGATACCTCATATTCGAATATCTACTCATCGTAACACTCACCCTACATGTGTGACCCTCTAGGCCCAATATTGAGTTGGCCATGAGTCATAATTATCAGAATTTCTTCTGACTTAGTAAATTATTATATTAATAATAATTCACTCGACTCATCAATTGGGGACATATTAGACTACTACGTTGCAGTCCTAAGATGATATAAGGGAATTCAATCATTTGGACATGTCTGTCCTCAGTTATCATATATCTATAGTCCATCATCCATCTAATATCCCAAAGACTGTCAAGTCCATATGGTTTCTATTTGAGTCTCGCTCTAATTGGATTCTCTTGGAGAACTCTTTCTCCCTCAATCTGAATGACCCTGACTAGGGATTTGCCTGAGAAAGAATGCATGGGATATTCCTCTCATGACACAGAGAGTGGATGATCCTCTATGACACTCATTAACCCTTTTAAGGTTGATTGCCATTCCCGATGCCTAGTTGTGTTAGATCTAGAACTTCCAGACCTATAAGTTTGGTATCAAAGAGTGGAGTACTCATATAAGACATCCTTGGTGTCTCAAGTCTAAGGACCAAATATACCATTGGGATGACGAAATCGCCATTCCACAATGAGGCATAATTAACTATTCAATATTCTATGAGCGGATCAATAAGTGAACTCATTCTCCAACGAGCACCTACATTATATCCCTAGTGTCCATACACGAGCAGTTATGAGACCAACCGCCTCCATTATATATTTGAGTATACAATATGCTAGGAAATCGGAGATCGACATCTCATGCGCAGCGAAAAATAAAAAACAAAACTAGATTTTCCAAAGTCAAGTACTTGTCATTGTGTGAGGATTGGTGTGTGAGAAAATCACAAAATCGAAAACCTTACATATCATATGAGAATTGTTACTAGGGAGATCATATATCCCTAAAATTTTCAGATCCAATGGAGTGGATGAAGGAGAACTCGCATACTCCTCTCTAGTGGTGATCCACACAACAGACGCAATAACAACGTTCCTCAGATCACTATAGGATCTCCCTCTCCACGCACACCATAAAGTTACTGGAGCAAAGGAGGATGATAGGAGACTGAGGAGAATAGGAGAGGCGACCACCAGAAGTTCTAGCCTAGAAACTGTGAGGTTCCTCCTATTTATAGAGGTGTAAGCAACTTAACCCTTAATGGATCGTATCCTTATTGGATATTGGATCTTTATCTAATTATCCAATCTTATTGAATCTTATCCATAGGATCTAAACTAGGGGCTCCGCGGATATCTCATATTTGCACCTATACTCGTCACAACATTCATCATATGTGTATAACCCTCTAGGCCCGATACCGAGCTGACCGTGAGTCGATCCTATCAGGACTCCTTCTAATTCAGAACTCCTTCTAATATAGTAAATTATTATCTCCATAATAATTCACTTGACTCATCGACTATGGACGTACTATGCCATTATGCCATAGTCCCAAGATGACACAGGGGATATAATCTATCAGACTTATTTGTCCTCAGTTACCATTTATCTATAGTCCCTCATGTATTTAACATCTCAGAGACCGTATATTGAGAATGGTAACGTCAGGCCCATACAAAATCCTATCCGAGTCTCGCTCTAATCGGATTCTCTTAGAGAACTCCTTCTCTTTCAATCCGAATGACCCTGGCTAGAGATTTTGTCTGAGGGAGCACACACGAGATATTCCTCTCATGATATCAAGAGTAGAAGAGATTTTGTCTGAGGGAGCACACACGAGATATTCCTCTCATGATATCAAGAGTAGATGATCCTTTATTGACACTCAATTACCTTCGTAAGGTTAGCTGTCATTCCCGAGAATCGTTTATACCAAATCTGAAATTTTCAAACCTATAAGTTCGGTATCAAAGAATGGAGAACCTAGCTCAAGCACCATTCCATAGCCCGAGTCTATTCAAATACTTAGCACACAAGTTTTAACTTTACATAGATCCAATAGAATATCCTCTTGAGAGATAAGTGAGACATATCAAAGGAGAGGATGTTGAGGATATTGATCTTAGACCTACGAGGAGGCTATTATGAGTATAGACTTTGGGAAGTGACAAGAGGTCATAAATTCTAAGATGGATTCTATGTACTCCAATAAGGCTTGGAATCTAGTTGAAGCACCCGAGGGTATTGTATCCATTGGTTGCAAATAGATTTTTAAGAAGAAGATTAGAGTAGATGGAAAGGTGAAGACCTATAAAGTAAGGCTAGTGGCTAAGGAGTATCATCAAAAGCAACGTGTTGACTATGATGAAACCTTTTCACCCATAGCCATGTTAAAATCCATCCAAATTCTATTGGCTATTACAACACACTATAATTATGAGATATGACAGATGGATATAAAAATCACATTCCTCAATAGCAACCTCAATGAGGAGGTGTATATGATATAGCCTAAGGGATTCATGTCCAAACAAAGCCCAGATAAGATATGCATATTACTTAGGTCCATCTATGGACTAAAGTAAGCATCTCAAAGTTGGAACATAAGATTTGATGAGGCGATCAGACCTTATAACTTCGTTAAGAACGAAGATGAGCCTTATGTGTACAGGAAGGTAAGTAGGAGCGCTATTAAATTTTTGGTCCTGTATGTGGATGACATTCTAATAATTGAGAATGATATAGGAATGCTCTCCATAGTAAACGTTTGACTATCTAGATATTTCTCCATGAAAGACGTAGGGGAAGCATTCTATATCTTGGGGATTTAGATCTATAAAGATAGAACTAAGAGAATGCTTGGCTTATCCCAGTCCAGGTACATAGATACCATTATTAAAAGGCTTAGCATAGAAAATTCCAAGAGAGGTATCATACTGATAAGATATGAGATATCACTTTCTAGGAGTATATCCCCAAAGACTCCCGAAGAAAGGATATGCATGGATATAATATCCTATACCTCAGCAATAAGATCTATCATGTATGCTATACTATGTACCAGGCCTGATATAGCGTATGCTCTGAATGTCATCAGTAGGTATCAAGCGGATCCAGGCTTGGAGCACTATAAAGCAGTAAAGTGTATCCTTAAGTACTTGAGAAGGACTAAGGATTTTTTATTGGTATATGAAGGGAGTAGCCTCAAGGTTGAGGGCTACACAGACTCGAGCTTCCAGTCTGATGTTGATGATAGTAAGTCTAATTCAGGGTATGTGTTGACCCTAAATGGAGGAGCAATATGCTAAAAGAGTTCCAAGAAAGATATTATTACTAACTCAACCACAGAGGTAGAGTATATTGCTGCGGTAGAGGTAGTAAAAGAGGGAGTCTAGATAAAGGAGTTTATCATAGATCTAAGAGTCGTGCTGGGCAACGAGGAGCCGATTCCCTTGTAATATGACAACTATGGGGCGATTACTTAAATGAGAGAACCTGAGTCTCATCATAAGTATTTTGAGGAGGTTCTAGCTTATTAGAAAGATCGTGGCTCGAGGAGATGTAGTAGTGGAAAGAATCATCCAAAGATAATATCATAGATCCATTGACAAAGCTGTTATCTCATATTATCTTTGAGCATCATAGGGGTCTGATGGGGATCAGACATATAGGTGATTGACTTTAGGTCAAGTGGGAGATTGTTAGTCATAGGTGCCCTATAGGTCGAGCACGTGAGTGATGACACGTGTGACATGACATGCACTCTTTTTGCTTATTATTATGATATTTTCTCACTTTATATTACTTAATACATAAGTATATTATAATGTTCATGGATATGTGCAATGAGAATCAGATTATGATAAGATTACGATAATGAGACCGATTCACCTCTAGACACAGACCCTAAATAATCTTAATTATAGGTTACTCGAGAGGGACATCGAGATAACCAGATAGACTGATGTGCTATATACCCATCTATACGATGGAGGTAGCTGGTCTCATAATTGCTCGTATGGGGACACTAGGGCTACAGTGTAGGTGCTAATTGGAGAATGAGTTTATTTATTGATCGACTCATGGAATGCTAGATGGTAGATGATACCTCATTGTTAGATAGTGATTCCATCGTCTTAGTGGTAGTCCTTAGATAGTGATTTCGTAGCCCCAATTGTGTGTCTGGTCCTTATAGTTAAGACATCGAAGAAGCTTTATATAAGTACTCCATTCTTTGATGCCAAACTTATAGGTTTAGAAGTTCTAGATCTTGAACAACCAGTTCTCGAGAATGACAACCAACTTTACGAAGGCAATTGTGTGTCAACAAAAGATTATCCACTCTCGGTATCACGAAAGGAATATCTAGTGTATGGTCACTAAGACAAAATCCCTAGCTAGGGTCGTTCGGATTGAGAGAGGAGTTATCCGGTGGAATCTGATTAGAACAAGACTCGGATAGGATTCCGTATAGGCCTAATGTTACCATGCCCAATATACGATCTCTAGGATATTAGATTGATAAGAGACTATAGATACATGATAACTGAGGACAAACAAGTCTGATTGATTAGATCCCTTGTATTATCTGGGGACTATGGCGTAGTGGCATAGTATATCCATAGTCGATGAGTCGAGTGAATTATTATGGAGATAATAATTCATAATATCAAAAAAAGTTTTGAGCCTGAGGGAGTTCTGATATGTATGACTCACGACCAGCTCGATATTGGGCCTAAAGGGTCATAAATATATGGTAGGTGTTATGATGAGTAGAGGTTCAGATATGAGATATACGTTGGAGTTTCTATCTTATTGGATATCCAATAATCCTCTAAATTAATAGATCCTATGGATGAGATCCAATAAGAACTAATAAGAGATTATTAGGTAGAGACCTACTAATCTAAGAGGCTTGGGTAATTAGATGAAGATCCAATATACAATAGGACAAGATCTATTAGGGTTAAGTTGATAAGGGTCCTCTATAAATAAGAGAGAACCAAAGATGAGCAATTTGTGAGCTAGTAATTTTACACATATGAAAGTTAGCAATATTTTTGCATCTTTTGAGATGAGCAAGCTTTTTGCTTCTTGAAGTATGCAAGCTAGCTAGCAAGCTAGCAAAATTTGCTCCCCCTATGTCATTGTCAAATAGAAGGGAAGAATACAATGTTGTAATTCTTTTCCCTTTTTATCAATCTTCACATCATGACAAAGGTAAAATATCAAACTTATTTCAATATTACAACATGCATAATTTTAAAACTTTAGATATCATTCTTACTCTATGCATGATACTAAAAATAAATCAATCATCATATCATACATGATACTCAAAAGCTAGTAAATTTATATCATTTTAGAGTATCAGAACAATATCATAAGTATTTCATACATTCATATCATCACATGAAGAATATCAAGAAGAATTAGATGATGAGATATACTTCAAGAATACAAGGAATTATACAAAAACAAAATAATCATATCATGAAAGATGAGATCATGTGAATACCAAAAGACATAATTTATTTTGACAAATCTCCTCTTAAATATTCAAAGAGAAATCTTAGGAGATCAAATAATAAAAGATATTCAAATAAAATTTGAAGTCATGAATTTCGAAAAAGATATTCAAATGAAATTTGAAGTCATAAATTTTGAAAAAGATATTCTTTTTGATAAATCGCAAAAGAAAACGTAGGAGAAAAAGATTTCAATTCAAGCATAAGAAATCTTATGTTTCATATAGAAAATCTCCTCTTTAGTAAAATATCAAGAAAAATCATAGGAGTATAAAGAAGAGATCTTGATTGAAAAAATCTCAAGTAATTTCAAGAAACCAAGATCATATTTTTGATAAAACTGATTCAAATTCAAATCATCAAAATCTCAACATTTATTTCAAGAGATTCAAAATGGCATAAATAATTGTATTGGTCTCTTAGTGAAAAATCGATAAGATAGAGAAAAAGGAAAATTTCAAGAAAAATTCTTTCCTCCTTTTATTTAACTTATTGATTGATTTCATACATGCATGTTCTTTTCTTTCAAATCTATGCATCATTCATTAACACCAAAAAAGAACTTTTGAAAGATCACAAAAATTATCATGCATAAGTTTGAAATATAAACTTGTTAAGCATGCTTTCAAATCATCATTATATTTTCATTAAGACTTCATGCTTCGTTGAACATAATGTTGAATGATTATTAAAGATATCTAAACTTCTTTAGTTTCAATTTGTGTGATTAACTATTTGAATGATTATTAAATATTTGTTCTTATGTCAAAACCATGCATCAACATTTAAAACAGAAAGATCAAAAATCATTAAGATCAAAAAGTATAACACATAATTTCAAAATATATGATTTCAAATCATTACTTCAAGTCCTCATGCATAAAAATCATCAAGTATGATACAAACATTTATTTTCAAAATATTCATCATGATAAGGCATACAAGCCAAAGAAATCATTAAACATAAAGTATATTCATCAATCATGGTTTCATTGAGCATAAGGCATTTCCAAAAAAAATTAAAAATCAATACGAAAATCATCAAGATGTACATTATTACTTTTTAAAACATACATAGGATTTATCTTAAGTAATAGATTTAAGTCTAACATTTTTATTCATTTATCATAAAACATATAATTTTTATGATCATTTTCAAAATTACTAGAAAGATAAGTATGATCTCAATTTTTTAGCATTTTTATTATATTATTAAACATGTAATTTTCAAGAAAAATAATTAAACTAAATTAAAAATAACTCATGAAAAGCATCATGTAATTTTGAAATAAATTAAGGGGATTTTGATTACCTCATCGTCAAAAGCTATTAAGGCATAGTTTGCCACCTCACCTTTGTTGATTTTCTCCTCGTCTTCGGATGAGCTTGATTCGTCCCAAAGTGGTTCTCACTTCTTGCGTTCATAGCAAGTAGTTACGTTCCTTTTGTTTTTTAATTTTTGTTTCATGAACTTTTTAAATTTCATAGTGAGGAGTTCAAGTTCACCATCACTTGAGCTTATGCTCGAGTGGTCTTCAATTGTTCTAAGTGCTTTTAAACCAAAAAACTTCTACCAAGTGCTTTTAAACCATTGATAACATCCGTAAAATGGGTGTACATGTCAACAACGGTTTCACTTGGCTTCATTCGAAAAAGTTCAAAATCATGCATTAAAATATTTATCTTAGAATCCTTTACTCTACTAGTGTCTTCGTGTGTGATTTTGAGAGTGTGCCATATATTGAAAACCGTTTCGCACATAGAAATTCGATTAAATTTATTTTTGTCTAAGGCACAAAATAGAGCGTTCATAGCTCTAGCATTTAAAGAAAAAGTCTTTTTCTCCAAATCATTCCAATGGTTCATTGGAAAAGAAGACCTTTGAAAACCACTTTCGATAATATTCCATAAGTTCAAATCCAAAGAGAGCAAGAAAACTCTCATTCGAGTTTTCCAATATGTGTAGTCCATACCATTGAACAAAGGAGGATGAATGAGAGAGTAACCCTCTTAAAAGTCATTTCTCTTAGGTGTTAAATCAAATGAGAAATCACAAGGCTCTAATACCAACTATTAGGAACGAGTCGACATTAAGAGGGGGGGTGAATTAGTGCAGCGGTAAAAATTATGTCGGTTTAAAAATCTTATTGCCATTAAACCCATTTCGAAAGATGTTAACTTGAGAGCATACGAAAGAGTGTAGTGGATGTAAAGCAAGTAAAGAAGGGTAGTTTGCAGTAAATGTAAATTGAAAGAAGTAAATTCAAACCAAGTTATAGTGGTTCAGTTGTCGTGGCCTACATTCACTCCATCGATTCCTCTTTCGACGAGACCACTGGCATCCACTAACGATCTTCCTTTAATAGACGAAGATCAACCTCCTTCTTATAACTCTATTCTCCTTTTGCAGGCTCGGGAGAGAACCTTTACACCCCCTTTTTACAAAGCTTCCTTGACACTCTCTCTTAGAATGGTCTTTAAACGTTAGGAGGAGGGACTCTATACTTTACAAGGGTTTTCAACTCTAGAAATATAGAGTTTTTATTCACTTTTCTTTCTTCTCTATACAGAAATAGCTAGGGTATTTATAGAAGCCAAATAGCTTCAAAAATGGAGCCAAAATTCAAATCCTTCAAAATTTCAAGGTACGGGCGGTACCACTGCCTAGTCTAGCAGTACCACCACCTAGAAGAGTGTGTCTAGGCGGTACCACCACCCAGACTGGCGGTACCACCGCTTGACATAGTCTTGAAGACTGTGCCATGACGGTTTCACTTGTTTGGTCATTGTTTAGGCCTTTCTCTTGGCCTAACACAGCCCAAACTTGGGCCCAACTATCCACTAATTGGGTTGGCTCAATTCTAATCTCAATCATATGCTAACTACAAATTTTAAGACATTTACTAAGCTAAATAAAGTTCGTAAGTCTAGGTTTTTTCCGACAAGCTTCTGGCGATCTTCCGACGAACTTCCGACGATCTCTCGGCAATGTTCCAGCGGACTCCCGGCAAGCTCCTAGACTTCACGATGATCTTCTTAGAGAGTTTCGATGAGATTCTTTGGCAAGCTCCTGGACTTCTTGGTCAATTCCAGTAGAACTTTCGACGAATGTCCAGACTTCTGACGAACGTTCGGACTTCCAACGAACTCTCGAACTCCCAACGAAATTACGTTTTGACTCCAGACCTTCATTTTGCTTTATGCCTTGCTATCGTAGTTAATTCTGCACACATAAAATACACTTCGATCTAGATAATTATTATTAAGCATGAATCATGTTGTCCGGCATGTCATTGGTCCATCGACGCTTCGTCCGATTCTTCGGTGCATCGTCCTCTCTTGCGACCTATTGCTCAATCGGCCAGTTGACCTCTGCAACTCCGATATCCTTGCTACAATATCTGCTCTTCTTGGCCCGATGCCCGAAACCATGACCTGAAACCTTCTGTCGATACGTAGACCGATCCTTTGGCGCGACATCTAATTTTCTGACATGTTTTTCTTCGGCCCAACATCATTCTTTCTGCTTTAATTGTCTCTCCCTGATCGAAGCTTCCTATATCACTCAAAATACATATTAAATCATAAATAATATCAATTAGTTTTATCATCAAAATTTAAGATTCAATAATAGATACCATCGCCCAGTTTGGTGGTACCACCACCCAGTCTAGTGGTACCACCGCTTGACATAGTCTGGGAGACTATGTCTGGGCGGTACCACCACCCTATCTCGCGATACCCCGGCATGACATTGGGTGGTACTGCCACCTAGTCTAGCTGTACTACCGCCTAACATAGTCTTCGAGACTATCTCGGAGATTGGGTTTTTTGAGTTTTTCAACTCACAAGCGGTTCCATCGCCTATGTAATCTCTCTTCGTAAGCGTAGTGAAAGTAAGAAATCAGTTTGCAATTAAAATAAAAAGCTTAAAGTAAATATAAACTAGATTTTTATAGGCATTGTTTGCTACAAATTAAACATCATGATAATGGCATGTTTTATGATAATGCTTACACACCAAATGTGATTAATAGATAGAAGCAAACATAACGATGATTTTGCTCTCAACATGATGCATAGTTTTTACATGAAAATTTTAAATATGCTCATATGAAATCAATTGCATGACATGAAAATGGATTCTTTATCCTATTGAAATTAATGAACTCATTTCATGAATTATGTGAATATGAATCAAATCTTTTGGAAAATGCCACATGCTTAATGCGATTCGACTTAATAAATCTTTATGACAAAATTTGCCTTTCTATCTTGAATGTTGACATTTCTTTTTAAAGCAAAGGCATGCTTATAAGAAGCAAAACACATGAATAGAAATTTATAAAAATGAAATACAATCCTCTATGTTATTGATTTTTCAATAAATCTATACTTGTCATATATAAATTTATTGAATGTAATTTTGAGGATGATTTCAAATTTGACAAATGCTTGATTCGTATTTACGACATTAGATACATTTTAAATATGAATCATGCTTCAATCTTGTTAAATGCTTCAATCATTTTCTATCTCTAAAGTTCTCGATTTTTGATGAAATACAAGTGATAAATTCATTTATGATATCTTGTAAATCACTTGAATTATGAATGAGATTTTGATGATGTGTTAAAGAATCACTTAAAAAGAAAATGTTTTTTTTTTCCATCTTAGCGAGATTAATGATTTCATGATATTGTGTGAATCTCGAAATTGATTTTGATGAAATGGTAATAACGTTATTCATGTTATGAATCTCAAAAATGATAATTTGATTATGATTTTTTTTTAGTTAATGAATTAACTTGAATGAAACTTTGTTTCAACTGAATCATGAACTTGTTAAGAACAATTTTAATGAATCGTGAATCATATCTTTGGTATTCATGAATTGATCCTTATTGATATCTTTCATGAATTCTTTGTATATTTGGCTTGTCGAACGGTTGAAATATTTAGCCATTGAGTCCTCCCTTTCTTTTTTACTTTGATAAAGGGGGAGAAGGTTTTGCTAGCTTGTGCATTGAAAATGAAAGTAAACTTCCTAGCATGCTAAGTAAAACTTGCAAGCTTGCACTTCTCAAAAGAGAAGATGCAAATGTAACATTTGCCAAATTGTTTGCTTGCCTCGTGTAAAACATTATCTCTTGCTAATTTGACATTTTTGCTAGCTTGTATGTTGTAAAACTTGATCACTTTTTCAAACATTTTGCTAGCTTGCATGATGTAGAACTTGCTATCTTGAACATTACCAAAAGTGCTATCTTGTATGCTATAAAACTTGCATATCTAAAACTTGATAGCTTGAATGTCCTAAGCATGATGCAATACTTGCTAAATTTTCTAGCTTCAAAACTGCATGATGATAAAACTTGATATTATGTTTTTCATGCAATGAGTTGAACTTATATTAAAAACACAAAGAATAGTTGTACTTCTCCTTTTTGTTGATGACAAAGGGGGAGAAGTATGTTCAACGGGTCAGGATCAAGTACCCTTACAACTCTTTCTCCTTTTGATAGGCTCAGGAGAGAATCTTTGCAACCTCTCTTTCTTAGACCTTACTTCTCCCTTTAGAAGAACTTTCTAAATACTAGGAAGAAGGGACTCTAAATCCTAAGAGAGATTACACAATTTTTCTCAAGTATTCTTTCCCCCTTTTCAACTCAATTTCATTGCTCTTCCATGCAAGAATAGCTGAGGTATTTATAAACCCCAATTGGCTTCAAAATTAGAGCCAAAAAAGGTCTCATCCCAGGTTTCTCGAGTCCTAGCGATACACCGCCTGTGTTGGACTGGACAGTACTATTGTTGGGAAATCTTTGGGGGCGATATCACATGTGTAGCGGAAGAACAAAAAATAAAATCCCCTATTCCTAAAGAGATGTTTGTCATCGTGCAAAGACTGGTGTGCAAAAATCGATGAAACTTAAAACTGCATATAGAACAGATTGTGATATCTAAGGAGATTGTATATCCTTGTTTCCCTATAGATCTCTAGGAGAGGGTGAAGGAGGTCAAGCGTCCTCCTCTCTAGCAGTGATATATACAGTAGGGCTGTGGCGACGCTCTTCAAAACTCCAAGCCTGCTCTGAGGTGGAAAGGGGGAGGAGAATAGAAGAGGCAAGCAAAAGCTCTAGCCAATGAACCACTAAATCCCTCATATTTATAGAGGTCTCCTGTCAAACCCTAATGGATCCTCCCATATTAGGTATTGGATCTGCATCCAACTACCCAAGCATATTAGATTAGTGGATCTCTATCCAATAATCTCTCATTAGCTCTTATTGGATCTCATCCATAGAATCCGATAATTCAGGGGCTTATGGGATATCCAATAAGACAAGGGCTCCGACGGATATCTCATATTCGTACCTCTACTTATCGCAATACCGACCATATATGTGTGAGCCTCTATGCCCAATATCGAGCTGGCCATGAGTCATGCCTGTCAGAACTCCTTCTGCCTCAATGAATTATTATCTCCATAATAATTCACTCGACTCATTGACTACGGACGTACTAGGCCACTATGTCGCAATCCCCAGACGATACAGAATCCAATCCATTAGACCTTTTATGGTATTGTCAAACCCATACGGTTTCTACTCGAGTCTCGCTTTAATCAGATTTTCCCAAAGAACTCTTTTCTTTCTCTCTCAATCCGAATGACCCTGGCTAGGGATTTGTTTGAGCAAGAACATATGAGATATTCCTCTCATGATACCGAGAGTTGATGATCCTCTATTGATACTCAATAGCCCTCGTAAGGTTGACTACCACTCTCAATGACCAGTTGTACTAGATATGGGACATCCAAACCTATAAGTCCGGTGTCAAAGAATAGAGCACTCATATAGGACATCCTTGGTATCTCAAGTCTAAGGACCATATACACTACTGGGACTACAAAATCATTATCTAATAATAAGGAATCATGGGCATATCCCCAGAATGAGATGGGTAGATCAGCAAAACTCATCATGGACCACATCATATCTAACAGCGTACGATTCCTCCTTTCAGACACACCATTGAGCTGAGGTGTATAAGGAGGTATCCATTGGGATAATATCCCATGGTCCTTGAGGAACTAGGTGAACTCTGTACTCAAGTACTCACCTCCTCGATCTGATCGAAGAGTCTTAATACTCCTTCCAATCTGGTTCTCTACTTCATTCTCAAACTTCTGAATTTCTCAAAGGTCTCGAACTTGTACTTCACTAAGTGCACATATCTATACCTTTAAAAATCATTAGTAAAGGTAATGAAGTAGGAGTAACTACCAATGGTATGAGTTGACATGGGTCTACATATATCACTATGTATGAGTTCCAATAGCTCAATGGCTCTCTCTCTAGTTCCACTAAATGGAGAGTTGGTCATTTTTCCACGAAGGCAAGGCTTGTAAGTTGTATATGACTCATAGTCGAATGGATCTAGATATCCATCCTTTAGCAACTTTTAAATTCTTCCATCATGGATGTGACCTAGCCTATAATGCCACAGGTATGCACTGTTCACCTCATCTCGTTTCCTCTCAGGCACACTTACATTTATGATATGTAGAGTAGTGTCTAGCATAAACAAACCATTATGCAATGTTCCTTTCGTGATAATCTTATTATCTAATAATATTAAATAACCATTGTTCTCAAAAGCTAATTTATATCCACTAACTATCAAACATGAAATGGAGATAATATTTTTAATAATAAAAGGAACAAAATAACATGCATCTAATGTAATAATAGCTCCACCAAGCAGATGTAAGGCGACATCGCCAACAGCTACTATAGCAACTTTTGCTCTATTGCCCATCTTGAGGTCTATCTCGCCTCTCTCCAATCTCCTAGGCCTTGCCAGAATTTGTAACGAATTACATATATGATAAGCACTACCGGTATCCAATACCCATGTGTTATTATAAGAGTCTGATAAATAGAGACTGATAATGAATGTACCTGAAGCTTCTCCAAGCTTCTGTTTTGCCCTCTCTGCAAGGTACTCTTTGCAGTTCCTCTTCCAGTGCCCATCATTGCTACAGTGGAAGTACTGGCCTTTGTCCTTTGTCGGGTCTTTCTTAGCAACCTTTGCTTTACCTAGTCTGCCCTTACCCTTGCCCTTCTTGAGGGACTTTTCTGCTTTCCTTTTCTTTCTGGTTTCACTAGTGTAGAGAACTGGCTTCTCTTTCTTGATAGTGCTCTCTGCCTCCCTCAATATATTGAGGAGTTCCGGGAGAGTCACCTCAAGTTTGTTCATATTAAAATTCATTATGAACTATGAAAAGGAATCTGGTAGAGACTGAAGCACAATGTCCACACACAAGATATCCTCTAGGACCACTCATAGACCTGTGAGTTTCTCTATCCACTCAATCATTTTTAGGAAATGATTCTGAACCGGTGTCCCCTCAATCATCCTAGCTCGGAAGAGACTCTTGGATATCTCATATCGCTGAGTCCTTCCTTGTTCCTCAAATAGTTTACGGACATATAAGAGAATGGATCTGGCATCCATCTTTTCATTTTGTCTATATAACTCAGGAGTCATATAGCCCAACATGTAATACTGAGCAAGAGTGGAGTCATCAATGTATTTCACGCAGCAGTGATCTCATTCTCGCTTGCCCCTTCCTCGGGTGTAGGCATCACTATATCAAGAACGTACGCGATTTTCTCTGCCATAAGAATAATTCTCAAGTTGTGGAGCCAATCCGTATAATTTGGACCAGTGAGGTGGTTGACATCAAGTATGCTACGTAAGGGATTTGAAAGCGACATTTTCTAAAAATAAAGATGTAGTAGAAATAAATAACATGCAGATTTTACAGAAATAAATAATCAATATATGGACTTCTATCTTAATATGCTCCTACTATTTTATTTGCGAGTCATGCGACACCCTCAGCACGTGAAACGGAAGTCTCCGATAGACTTCTAGTGGGGATCAGGATCCAATCAGCGTCTTAATGTAACCTCGAGGGACTCGACCAATCACACTAAGTCCAAAAGGTAGGCAACTCTTGTCGATCACAACTCCTTATAATTCCCGTCCTGTTCGACCTCCGAATCACCATGGTCTCGGGAGACTCGACCAACTATGATGCTCGGTTAAGTCAACACCATCGTTACAAGATGAGTCTGATTCAATGATATACCCTCGAGGGACTCGACCAAGCATACAATGTCCTCAGGTCGCTGGTGACATCTCTATGTTATAGGCAAGATAGCGAATCGTGATATAGGTGAGCCTCGAGGGACTCGACCAACTCAACCTACATCGGGAATCAGTCCCTACCCACGTGGATCAATCTAATTGCCTAATGTTTACCAACTTAATATTATCGAGAGAGGGGTTTCTATGATTTGGTCTCCTAATATGACATGTAATACATATACATATTTAATATATATCTACATCGTATGCAAATATATATACATATCTAGTATGTGTATAAGTAATCACACCAGATGATCATGGACCACAACCTAATATGATCAGGCCCGAACTAGTAGGCCTAATCACTCACATCAAGATCTATGTGTGCAACGATGCATCTCCATGCCCTTTGATCGTCCATCTGATTCTCATCGGTTTCGTCGACATCTCGACGCATTTCTATGCATCGTGATCGTTCGTCTCATGGGTCCCACTATCGCTCCCACGCTCCCATTGCACCTCCTCGTATAATTACAACTTAATAATAGGTACGTAGACCCGACAATAAACGAGAAATATAATGGAAGCTCATAGGCCCCAATAATAATAATCACAAGTACACACATCACACGGTATATGATCATCCGTCCACACATCATACATCACATGTATAAATCATTATGTAAGACTACTAGATAATAATAAAAATAATAATAAATTAAATCTTTTAATTAATTAATATTTTTGAAATAAGGGACATGTAGAGAATTTTCTAAATTCTAAGAGGGTATTTTCATAATTTGGACAAAAGGACAGAACTGGAATTTCTCAAATTTCGAGGGGCAAAACTATCTTTTGCCCAGAAAACCCTAAGCCCCTTTCTCCCTTTCCCCTGCTACAGCCGCCACTGCCACTGCCACCCTACCGACGGCAGGCTGTGTAGCGGAGGGCGGGGGCGCTGCCCTCGCTTGCGGGTGGCACGGCATGCCCGCTAGCGGCGTTGCCCCTGTAGGTGGGTTTCCCTACGAGTGGTTCTGCCTGCAAGAGCAATAGCTATAGGCACCGCTGCCCTACGACACCTCACCCCGTGGGATAAGCGGCCGCAAGCGCCGTTGCGCCACAGCACCTCTGCCCGCGGGCTGTCGACCGCAAGCCTGCTGCAAACAAGCCGCTGACCGACTACTGCAGGCACAGCGCTTGCATATGCGTCGGCGCTATGCTGCCTGACTGCGACTGTCGCTGCAAGTGGCTGCATGCATGCAGATCGAGGGTAGTAACTGTTGTTGCCCTTCCTCGCTTTTGCGTCCAACGATTTTGATGTCAAAAGTTTCTCCAAAACACAATACATGCAGTTTAAAACCAATCTATCGCACGAACAACCTGGCTCTGATACCACTATTGGGAAATCTTTGGGGGCGACATCACATGTGCAGTGGAAGAATAGAAAACAAAATCCCCTATTCCCAAAGAGATGTTCATCGTCGTGCGAAGATTGGTATGCAAATATCCACGAAACTTAAAACTGCGCATAGAACAGATTGTGTTACTTAGGGAGATCGTATATCCCTGTTTCCCTATAGATTTCTAGGAGAGGGTGAAGGAGGTCAAGCGTCCTCCTCTCTAATGGTGATCCACACAATAGGGCTGCGATGACGCTCCTCAAAACTCCAGGCCTGCTCTAAGATGGAGAGGGGGAGGAGAATAGGAGAGGCAAGCAAAAGCTCTAGCCTATGAACCATTGAATCCCTCTTATTTATAGAGGCCCCCTTATCAAACCCTAATGGATCCTCCCCTATTGTGTATTGGATATGCATCCAACTACCCAAGCCTCTTAGATTAGTGGATCTCTATCCAATAATCTCTCATGGGCTCTTATTGGATCTCATCCATAGGATCCAATAATTCATATACTTATTGGATATCCAATAAGATAGGGGTTCCGGCGAATATCTCATATCCATATCTCTACTCATCATAGTGCCTACCATATATGTGTAACCCTCTAGGCCCAATATCGAGTTGGCCATGAGTCATACCTGTCAAAACTCCTTCTGGCTTAGTAAATTATTATCTCCATAATAATTCACTCGACTCATCGACTGTGAATGTACTAGGCCACTACGTTGCAGTCCCCAAATGATACAGGGGAATCCAATCCATTGGACCTGTCTGTCCTCAGTTACCATGTACCTATAGTCTCTCATCCATCTAATATCCCAGAGACTATATACCGGGCATAGTGTTGTTAGACCCATATGGTTTCTACTTGAGTCTCGCTCTAATCGGATTCTCCCGGAGAACTCTTTCTCTCTCAATCCGAATGACCCTGGTCAGGGATTTGTCTGAGCAAGAATACATGGGATATTCCTCTCATGACACCGAGAGTGGATGATCCTCTATCAACACTCAATAGCCCTCGTAAGGTTGACTACTACTCCCAATGACCGACTATACTAGATCTGGGATATCCAAACCTATAAGTCCGATCTCAAAGAATGGAGCACTCATATAGGACATCCTTGGTGTCTCAAGTCTAAGGACTAGATACACCACTAGGACTATAGAATCGCTATGTGACAATAAGGTATCATCAACTATCCAGCATTCCGTAAATGGATCAAACAATGAACTCATTCTCTAATAAGCACTTGTACTATATCCCTAGTGTCCCCACATGAGCAGCTATGAGACCAATTGCATCCATCATATAGATAGGTATACAATACACTGGTCTGTCCGATTATCTCGATATCTCTCTCGAGTAACCTATGACCGGGATTATTTAGGATCTGTGTTTAAAGACTAATCAGTCTCATTATCATGATCTCATCACGATCCGATTTCTATTGCGCAAATCCAAGGACATCATAATATATACATGCATATATGCAATAGTCAATATAAAGTGAAAAATGTCAAAATATAATAAGTAAAAAGATTTCATGTCAAGTCACACGTGCCATCACTCACATGATTAGCTTGCCGGGCACATATGACTAGCAACTACCGCCTGCAGCGCTGACACCAGTGGTACCACCACCTGACACAGTTTGGGAGATTGTGTTTGGGTGGTACCACTGTCCAGTTTGGCGGTACTATCGCCTGACACAGTCTCAGAGATTGTGTCTTGGTAATTGAGCCTCTAGTGGTGCCACCGCTTGGACTAGCGATGCCACCGCTTGACTCAACTTTTGGATCATTGAATGGGCCTTTCTCTTGGCCCAAAATAGCTCTAATTCGGCCCAAGTTGGCCCCTAGTTGAGTTAGCTTAATTACATTCTAAACCAATCTAATTATAACTAAAACTACTTCGATCTAGACAAATATTACAAAGCATTAATCACATGTTATCCGGCATGTCATTGGTTCATCGGCGCTTCATCTAATCCTTCAGCGCATCATCCTCTTTGCGACCTTTTGCCCAATCGATATGTTTATCTCCATAACTCTGATCTCTTTAGCACAATATCTGCTCTTCTAAGCCCGATGCCCGAACTTATGGTACGAAGCCTTCTACCGATATGTCGACTAATCCTCCAGCTCGACGTCCAATCTTCTAACATGTTTCACTCCGGCCAAACATTGATTCTTCATACTTTAATTATCTCTTCATAATTGAAGCTAGTCCTACATCACTTAAAACATAAATTAGATCATTATCTCTATCAATTGGTTTTATTATCAAAATCTGAGATTCAACAAGATGGGCATTGGAAGAGGAACTACAAGAAGTACCTTATAGAAAAGGCAAAATAGAAGCTTAGAGAAGCTTCAGGTACATTCATGATTAGTCTCCATTTGTCACAATCTTATGATAATATATAGGTATTGGATATTGGTAGTGTTTATCACATCTATAATTTGTTGCAAGTCCTAGCAAGACTTAGGAGATTTACGAGAGGCGAGATGAACCTCAAGATGGGCAGTGGAGCAAAATTTGCTATAGTAGCTATTGGCAAGGTCACTCTATATTTACTTGGTGGAGCTATTATTGCATTGGATGCATGCTATTTTATTCCTTCTCTTATCAAAAATATTATTTTCATTTCATGTTTGACAGTTAGTAGATATAAATTAGTTTTTTAGAACAATGATTGTTCAATATTATTAGATGATAAGATTATCATGAAAAGAACATTGCATAATAGTTTTTTTATGTTAGACACTACTCCATATATTATGAATGTAAGTGAGTCTAAGAGGAAATAACATGAGGCACACAATACATACCTATAGCATTGTAGGCTAGGTCATATCCATGAGGGAAGGATTCAAAAGTTTCTAAAGGATGAATACCTATATCTATTTAATTATGAGTCATATGCAACTTGTGAGCCTTGCCTTTATGGAAAATTGACCAACTCTTCATTTAGTGGAACTAGAGAGAGAGCAACTGAGTTATTGGAACTCATACATAGTGACGTATGTAGTCCCATGTCAACTTATGACATAAGTGTTTACTCCTACTTTATTATTTTTATCGATAATTTCTCAAGGTATGGACATGTATATTTAATGAATTAAAAGTTCGATGCTTTTGAGAAATTCAGGGAGTATAAGATTGAAGTAAAGAACCAGATTGAAAAAATATCAAGATTCTTCGATCAAATCGAGAAGGTGAGTACTTGAGTATAGAGTTCACACAGTTCCTCAAGAATCATGAGATTCTATCCTAATGGATACCTTCTTATATATCTCAGCTCAATGGTATATCCGAGAGGAGAAATCACACACTGTTAGATATGGTACATTCCATAATGAGTTTTGTTGACCTACCCATTTCATTCTAAGGATATGCCATAGAGACCACAATTTACCTTCTGAACATAATTCTAACTAAGTAAGTAGTATCTACTTCATATGAGATAAAAATTTAAGAAGCACGATCTTAAGGTTATTAATATTTGGGGCTATCCTACCCACGTTAAGAGACACAACCCTAACAAGTTGGAATCCAAGATAGAGCGGTACAAGTTTGTGTGATACACCAAAGAAACTTGTGGGAATTATTTTTATCACCCAAAGGATTAAAAAGTCTTTGTAGCTAAGAGAGTAGTGTTCCTTGAGAAGGAACACATTTTTAGTGGAGATAGTAGGAGCATGATAGAGTTGAGCGAGGTTAGAGAACCTAGCTCAAGCACCACTCCACAACTCGAGTCTATTTAGGTACCTAGTACACATCCAATTTTATGTAAATTAGATAGAATATCCCATCCTTTTGAGATATATGTGAGACATAATAGAGAAGAGGATATTGATCCTCAAACCTACGAATAGATGAGTATAGACTTTAGGAAGTGGCAAGAGGCCATAATTTCTGAGATGGATTCTATATACTCTAACAAGATTTGAAATATAGTTGATGCACTAGAGGGTATTGTACATATTGGTTGTAAGTAGATTTTCAAGAAGAAGGTCAAAGTAAATGAAAATATAAAGACCTATAAAGCAAGACTAGTGGCTAAGGGATATTATCAAAGGTAAGGTATTGATTATAATGAAACTTTTTTACCCATAGTCATGCTCAAATCTATCCAAATTCTATTAGCTATTACAGCACATTATGATTATGAAATCTGACAAATGGATGTAAAAATTGTATTCCTCAACAGCAACCATGATGAGGAGGTGTATATGATACAGCCCGAGGGATTCGTATCTAAGGATAGTTCAGATGAGGTGTGCAAGTTACTTAAGTTTATCTATGGATTGAAGCAAGCTTCCCAAAGTTGGAAGAAAAGATTTGATGAGGCGATCAAATCATATGACTTCATTAAGAATAAAGATGAGCCTTATGTACATAGGAAGGTAAGTGGGAGCACTATCACCTTCTTGGTGTAATATATAAATAACATCCTAAAAATTGGGAATGATATAGGAATGCTCTTCACAGTAAAAGCTTAGCTATCTAGACACTTCTCCATGAAGGATTTAGGGAACCATCCTACATATTGGGGATTCAGATTTATAGAGATAGATCTAAGAGGATACTTGGCTTGTCTCTATTCAGGTATGTAGCCACCATTGCCAAAAGGTTTGGCAATGAAAATTTCAAAAAAGGTCTCATACCGATGAGATATAGGATATCGCTTTCTAGGAATATTTCCCCAAAGACTCTTGAAGAAATGACAGACATAGATAGGATACCCTATGCCTTAGCGATAAGGCCTATCATATATGTTATGCTATGTATCAAGTCTAATATAGTGCATACTCTTAATGTCACGAGCAAATATCAAGCGGATCCAAGCTTAGAATACTAGAAAGTAGTAAAATACATCCTTAAGTACTTAAGAAGGACTAAGGATCTTTAATCAATATATAAAGGAAATAGCCTTAGGGTTGAGGGCTACACGCACTCGAGCTTCCAGTCCAATGTTAATGATAGCAAGTCTAATTCTGAGTATGTGTTCACCCTGAATGGAGGAGCAGCATGCTAAAAGATTTTCAAGCAAAATACTACTACTGACTCGACCATAGAGATAGAGTACATTGTTGCGGTAGAGGCAACAAAGGAGGGAGTCTTGATAAAGAAGTTCATCATAGATCTAGGAGTCATGTTAGACAGTAAGTAGTCGATTCACTTATATTATGATAATAACGGGGTAATTACTCATGCAAAGGAACCCAAGTCTCATCAGAATTCAAAGCACGTTTTAACGAGGTTCCATCTGATTAGAGAGATAGTCGCTTGAGGAGATGTGAAAATAGAAAGAGTTCCATATAAAGATAATATCACAGATCCACTAACAAAGTAGTTGTCTCATATTATCCTTGAGCATCATAGGGGTCTGATGGGGATCAGACATGTAGGTGATTGACTTTTGGTCAAGTGAGAAATTGATAGTCATAGGTGCTCAGCAAGCCAATCACGTGAGTGATGACATATGTGACATGCTATGCACTCTTTTTACTTATTATTATTATGGCATTTTATCGCTTTATATTGATTGGTGTATAAATATATTATGATATTCATGGATTTGTGCAATGAGAATCAGATCGTAATGAGATCACGATAATGAGACTGGTTCACCTTTAAACACAGACCCTAAATAATTATGGTCATAGGTTACTTGAGAGGGATATCAAGATAGTCGGACAAACTGGTGTGATATATACCCATCCATATAATGGAGGCGGTTGGTCTCTTAGCTGCTCGTGTGGGGACACTAGGGCTACAGTGTAGGTGCTCATTAGAGAATGAGTTTATTAATTGATCCACTCACAGAATGCTGGATGGTTGATGATACCTCATTGTCAGACAGTGATTCTATCTTCTTAGTGGTGTACTTGGTCCTTAGACTTGAGACACCAAAGATGTCTTATATGAGTACTCCGCTATTTGATATCGAACTTATATGTTTGAAAGTTTTAGATCTAGCATAACTAGTCATCGAGAGTGATAGTCAACTTTACGAGGATTATTGAGTATCGATAGAGGATCATCCACTATCGGTGTTATAAGAAGAATATCCTATATGTTATTACTTAAATAAATATCTAGCTAGGGTCATTTGAATTGATAGAGAAAGAGTTCTCCGGGAGAATCCGATTAGAGCGAGAATCGAGTAGAAGCCATATGGGTGTAACAGCAATATGTCTGGTATACGGTCTCTAGGATATTAGATAGATGAAGGACTATAGGTACATGATAATTGAAGATAGATAGGTCTAAAGAATTAGATTCTCTTGGGGCATGTTGATAGTAAGAAGGGGTAGCCCCTTTTTGATTATATAGTGCCCGTTGCGAGGAGAATTATGCAGTAATTTAATAAGCGTATTCGCAGCCCTTGTCATGTGGATCACTGCTAGAGAAGAGAACAGTTGACCTCCTTCATTCTCTCCCACATGTCTGTTTCAAAAAATCATCGCATGATATATAGGTGCTCTGAAAGTGTTCGAAACCAACTCTAGGCTTATGATAGACATTCTCTCAAACAATATGATCTCACCTCGGAGAATCCTAGTTTTGTGTAATGGAAACCCATACTTGATGACTTATCTCACTGATTATAAAATTTTGCAAAGAAAATTATAACATTTTGTCCATATCAATTTTTCTTCTTGTGCCCAATTTGATGATTGGTCTTATAATCTTGATATTGTGATTCATACTAATGCGACCGATTAAGTAAAGTTTTTTTTTCCTTTCCTTTTATAGAAAAAGCTTTTACTTTCATTTATTAGGTCTCATTGCCTATGATCTAGTAGCGAGAGAAAACAAAAGGTTACTTACAGAGAAAAAGTATTCTTCAGAAAACCTGTAATAAGTTTCATATATCCGCACATAAGCACACACATACATATACATAATTTTGAAGATACGGTAGTGGGATACATGTCCCGTTTGGTTCACATGCAACACCCATTAAACACACTGTAAGCCTTAAACAGTAGAAGGGATGGGAATACGAGGAGTTGCAAACAGCTTCAGCTCAGTTTTCCTTGTTACAGTGAGTCCGTAGGTCTCGCTCATGTCCAACTCCTCTGGTTTCCTGCCATCGGGCAGCTTCCAGTCGAAGTAGAGGAGGAGCTGCGCCAAGGATAGGTGTACGGTGGCGAGCCCAAACTCCATTCCAGGGCATATCCTTCTTCCAGCACCGAACGGCAAGTACTCGAAGTTACCTCCTCTGAAATCAATGGATTTGCTTTCAAACCTCTCCGGTCTGAAGCTCTCGGCCTCTTCCCAGTACTGTGGATCTCTGTTGATCGCCCATGCATTGACCAAGACTAGAGTGCCGGCTTCTATCTCGTAGCCGAGCACCTCACACGTCTTCCTACACATTCTTGGTATCAACGTGGCAGGTGGGTGAAGCCTTAGTGTCTCCTTAACGATCGACTTGAGGTAGTTCAGCTCCACGACGTCGGTCTCTTGTATCCTGTTCTTTCCCTTCAGCTTTTCCATCACCTCCTTCTGTGCTTTCTTCATTATCTTGGGGTTCCTCATCAGCTCTGACATGGCCCATTCGATCAATGTAGATGAGGCCTGGGTCCCTCCGAGGAACATGTCCTATAGATAGAATCACGGAATCGACATAGTTAGATAATGGAACACTGGTTTCATGTACATTGTGGTCACCAACGACTACCACAGGAAGTAGCACTTACAAGGATCACACCCTTTATTCCGTCCATGGTCATCGGAACTTCTAGTTCGGATTCGTCTTTAAGCCTTAGCAGCGCATCGATTATGTCCTCCTCCACTTCGTCTACTTTCCGACCTTTGTTCATCTTGGCCTTAACCTCATGCTCCTTAACTATGTCATCAAAGATCTTATCAAGCCTCCGACGTATCCTCTGCAACTTGAACTTGGCACCTGACAGGACATGGAGGAGCTTCAGCGACGGAAACGTGTCGACGACATAGAACCCTCCAAGCACGTCGATGACCTCCCTGGCGATCAAGATGAACGTCTCCTGGTGCTTGCTTCGTGCGCCAATCGCCGCCCGGGATATGATGGCGTTGGACATTCTGAAGAGCTTCTCGCTCAGGTTGATCCGCTGTGTTGCCGTAGAGATGTCTCGGATCAAGTTAAGGGTCTCTTCCTGCCTGATGGAGGCGGAAGACCGGATGCGCTTGGTTCGGAGCAGCTCCATGAAGCAGATGTAGCGCAGTTGCTTCCAGTAGGGGCCATAGGGGGAGAAGATAACGTCGGAGCAACCGTAGCAGACGATATCTGCTACGACGAGCTCCGGCCGCGCGGCGAAGTTGGGGTCTTGGTTCTTCAAGGTCTCTTGGGCGGCTTCCCGGGAGGAGCCCACCGCGAAGTCTACCCGGCCAATTCTGACAAGCATGAGCGGCCCGTAGGTGAGAGAGAGGTGGCAGAATACGCGGAAGGGGAGCCGGCTGGTCATGTGGTGCATGCATCCGATGATTCGCAGACCCCACGGACCAGGGGGTGGTCGCGGGTATTGGGCTTCGGACTTGCTGAATTCTTTCTTGATGAAGATGATCAAGAAGAGCATGGTGGCGACTACGATGGGGATGGAAGCCAAGAGAAGATGCTCCATGGAAATGACGCAAAAAACTTGGCTATTCGCTTGTACGTTGGCCTTCGCCTGAAGCTCTAATAAATAGATGTACGCTTATGTTTGGTACCGTCCAGTGCGGCACGTGCAAGTAATGAATACGACAGTACGGGCAATTAATCCACCTGTAGTTTCTCTCTCCAGTACATGTTGATAAGGGTTGGGAAACAAATGGAAACCGTTTTTTTTTTTCCTCAGAGTTGAAGAGTATTAA